>NC_138215.1:11190037-11195037 GCF_964194415.1 Vipera berus | reverse complement strand
ACAAGGGCTGTGACAGAGGAGACACACCACAGACATTTCATTGTGATCATTTGGCCAGCTGAATTATATCTCTATGTAAGAAGAGAAAAAACGCAGTCCGGGAACCATTTGTGTAATTGTGAAGTGGTTGAAGAATCAGAGCATCCTAGAGTCATGTAGAAAGAAATCATATTGCTTTTCTGCCAGTCCTCATTCAGCCTGAAGACAGAAAATACGGTTGAAATTATCCTGGGTGGTACAAGGTGTTGTGTGAGTATGTTTCACTGTACAGTTCTCTCTGTCTAATAGTCTGCAACCACCCTGGCTTTCCATTCCACATTTCCATTCAATCCCAAGGGGTTGATTATTATGAATATAATTATATTGATAATTATTATCAACAATAATTGGTAATAATTATATATAATGATCAATTATTATCATTGTCAACTTGATTGATGGGGAAAGAAATTCAGATGTAGGGACAGGAATTCAGACGAAGGAAAAAGAATTCAGACCTGAGTCGATAGAGAGCTTTCAACCAGCCAGGCAGCCTCGTCTCCAGAAAAAGAACTCCCCCGAGCACTGCCCGCTGAACTTTTATTCACCTCCATCATTACAAAAAGTTACATCACTCTCACACAAAATAGTATACATAGAAATAATTGGATTACTCAGGTGCCTATGAGATCACACAAAAACAAGGTAGCATAAGATGTATGTGAAGGCTTTATCATAGCGTTTCCCAAACCTCCCACATGCTAGGCTCCCCGCCAGCCAGGAGAGTGTGCTCTCACTGAAGCTAACAGAGAGGCCCAACTACAGGGGAATGGAAGGGCTGAAAGGTGAAAAACCAAATTCTTGAGAGACCAAATTCTGGCCGTTCCCACACTTGATAATGAGACATTTTTCAGATTGGGAACTATGGCTAATCTGGTAAGCTTCAAAGTGATGGAAAGGGGAACTCATAGAAAAGCATTGACAGCATTGACAGTGGACAATACAATCAGATCAGGAACAAAACTGATAAAAAAATTCTCAAAGTTTCTTGAAATTGAAAGATTCTCACATAGGGGAAAAAAAGACTTGCTGTGAAGCCCAGGCCTCTTGAGGGACAGTTCTGCTCTCTGTTGCCCCAAGCATTATGTTTTCCTGGTATCATTTTGGTTTGGGTTGCATCTCCTACATTGTTCTCTCAAGAGGGAGCAGGTGTGATGAAAGTGGCTACAATTACAGAGACTTGAAAATATTTATATAGTAGAACTGAAAGCTGGATTTTGACATCACATTAACTTGTGGAGATATTTCTTTCTACATGACGCTAGGATGCCCTGATTCTTCAACCACTTCACAGTTGCACAAATGGGCTTGGTTTCTTGTCCATCTGCTGATTGTACTTAGAATAAAGATCACCCACAAAGCACACGAGTTCTTTTAATTAAGCACAGGACGCCCTGTTCTTTCTAAAATGTTGCTGACTGTAGGATTCATTTGCAAACAAAATCATGCTAAAGTGTGAAAAATAGACCATGGCTCTAGCGAGAAAAATATGTACTAAAGAAGGTTACAGACATCGTTCCAGTTCTCTTTATGGAATTAATCAGCTATGTTTATAATGGGTTTTCAAAGACATGTACACATATACATCACTTTCCATCTGCTGTTGGCTATAGCCCTGCTCAGAGTTTGTGCCTAATCTAGAACTGTCTAACGAAGAACTATATAAATGTTTTCTTCTGTATACACAGACAGTTCTTAATTAATCAATGCATTGGTTTGTTATAAAACCAGTGTAAAACTCCAAACTTCATCAGCAATGTCGTGTAGGCAGAAGCCAGCCAAGACAGTGAAAAACAGACCTCCTACCTTTAAAAAAAAAATCCCACTCAGCCAGGAAACATGAGCTCCTTTACTAAGCCCAGGCTACTTTAGATATTTCTGTTTGATTCTGTGATATTCCTTTGAATTACTGTTTGAAACTCAGTAGTCTCCCCCCTTTACCCTCAACCTTCAATTATTTCTTGTCTAATGGATCCACCTGGTATACAGAAACAACCTAAAGAGAGAAAAACTACTTGCAAAAAATGTTCCCCTTTCCAAGTGTCCTCTGGGGTTAAGGATTGATGCAGATGTTTCAAGAGCTGTGTAAGCATTGATGCTTCTGAGGCATACAACAAATCTTTAATCTTGCTGGATCTACCGTCATCACTGCAAAGCACATAAAAGCCAAGTCATCTTCTAAGGGCTGTAGCTGCAAGTTGCTCATCTTTTTGCAAGAGAGCTTCAAATGGGTTGACCCGGCTTTACCCATTTTACTTTCAGAAAAATCTGCCTGAAAAAAAAGGAAGAGTAAGAATCAAAATATGTTCAGTAGAAATGGATGAATTCGTAGAAAAGGGAATTAGACTCTGACAAAACTTGTATCTGTAGAGCCTGCATCAAATGAGATCAACATGACTTAAAACAATTTGCAACCAATCTTTTTATGTTCATCTAAAATGATTTTCTCATTTGGCTTACTGATCCTGGAAAGCTAGCCTAGCCCAGAGAACTTTTTCTGGATGTATTGATTTTCTATGGTGCTGGAGATCTCTGGATCAAAATTTCTAGTACTGAAATTAGTACTGAAAGAGTCCTGATGGCACAGTGGTTAGAATGCAGTATTGCAGGCTAATTCTGCCAACTGCCAGCAGTTTGATTCTGACCAGCTCAAGGTTGACTCAGCTTTCCATTCTTCTGAGGTCAACAAAATGGGGAGCCAGAATGTTGGGGGCAACAATCTGGCTTTGTAAACTGCTTAGAGGGGCCTGTAAAGTGCTACGAGGAGGTATATATATCTAAGTGCTATTACTATTTCCCTGTTTATGATCAGTTAGCATTTCATGGTGAAATTCCTGGCTGAGGCAAGGTTATCTGGAAGGGGCTGGGATTGTGTGCAAATGGATTCTTTTATAAATCATCTAAACAGTTTTCCTTTATGTTTGCAAATGCAGGTTGGGGGACACACCATGCTACCGATTCGCTGGATGCCTCCTGAAAGCATTATGTACCGGAAGTTCACCACAGAGAGCGATGTCTGGAGTTTTGGAGTAATTCTCTGGGAGATCTTCACATATGGAAAACAGCCCTGGTTCCAGTTGTCAAATACAGAGGTATTGTGCATAGAGATTTTAACTAAAAGAAACATTAATGTGACTGCCAGATCCTGACTGGCTCAAGGTTGACTCAATCTTCCATTTTTCCAAGGTTGGTAAAATGAGGACCCTGGTTGTTGGGGGCAAGATGCTGACTCTGTAAACTACTTAGAGAGGGCTGTAAAGCACTGTGAAGTGGTAATATAAGTCTAAGTGCTATTGCTATTGCTACTGCTTCAATTTTCCCAAGTGACTAAATAATTTTGAAAAATGAGAAATGGGCAGTTTGTTGGAAGAATGTTCTCTATTCCTGGACCTAATTTTTTTTATCCTGCCTTTATTATTTTCACGAACAATTCAAGAAAGTGAACATATCAAACACACCTTTCTCCTCCTATTTTCCCCAGGCTAAAAGAGAATGACTGACCCAAGGTCATCCATCTGGTTTTCATGGCTAATGTGGGACTTGAACTCATAAGTCTCATGCTTTGTAGCATGGTGCCTTACCCGCTAGACCAAACTGGATGTCTTGCATTAAATATATATATATATATATATATATATATATATATATATATATACATAACACACATTTAAATGTACTATATACAACATATGTATAGACCTACACCCTTACATGTAAGTAAGATATAAATTTTAATCACTGTCCATCTTGAATACATAACGGAAGGAGGAAGCTTTAGAGTTCACAAGGTTTATTCTGTATGGCACAAAACTGTGACTGAATCTGGATGTTCTGTTTCGGATACCACGGAGCCCCCCCTCCCAGAAGGTAACAAGGAAAACAGGTTGTGAAGAGGATGTGTGGTGTCCCAGACAATCTTGCGGACCTTGCTCAAACAACGCTTATGTCCCATGTCCTGGATGGGAGGGAGGAAACTGCCAATGATCTTTTCAGCCATCCTCACCACTCTCTCCACCGCCTTCTTGTCTGAAGCAGGGATGCTTCCAAACCAGACTGTGAAGCTGTATGACAGGATGCTCTCGACCATCCCTGTGTAGAAAGTGGTCAGGACAGGGGAAGGAAGAAATGTTTTTCTCATGCGACGCAGAAAATATATTGTATCTAATGTATGGTTCCCTCAAGTTTTTTGAGATAGCCCAGCATCACCATTTAAAATACTGTACACAGACACACACAGACACACAGACACACAAATACACACCCACAAATGGAGGGAATGGTAGAATGCCCATGAATAATTTGAGAGGAAAGGGAATGCAGCACCCAATTTAACAATACAGATCTGAAAAGATTCTGGAAGTATGTCTTTTGATAAAAGTCGATGTGTTGAGTTTGTTTGTGCTAATTTCGGAATAGCACAGGAAAGATACAGAAGATTTTAAACCCACAGTTCAGGATAAGGCACTTAAAATAAAATGGACTAAAACGAATAGAAATTCTAGACTTCTAATGCAAATCAGTCCCCTGTTTTCAACATTCCACAAGAATAGAAGCAGATAAGCCTTTGGGTTGTGTATAATGTTTTTTGGGGGGCCAAGGGCTACAATAAGTGAAATAAGGATGCAGCAGGTAGGGTTGACATGAGTATGTGGGAAGGGGCAGGATTCCTTGTTTTCTTTCCTTCTCTTTTTTTACATTGGGAAGGAGGCTATTTTTGATTGATTTAATAATTACATGAAGCCTATCTTATGTTTACATCGAAAATAGCAGGAAACTGAAATTCATGGTTTGGTTTGAAGAGTTCTAGAAAAGTAATGGTGGCTTTCAATTTATAGAACCCTGGGGTATAAATGGGGATGTTTCTGGGTTAGGTCTTTTGTGGTCAGCTTCAAATGTTGGGACTTGCCATTCTATGTTTTAGACTGGAACCAAAAATAAAAACAAGAGGAAGACTGTGTAGC
>NC_138215.1:11042537-11185037 GCF_964194415.1 Vipera berus | reverse complement strand
TGAATATGTGAAAAGCTTGGGTTTATGAAATATTCCAGGTCACCACCATTTTCATCATCATCATGATCATCACCATCATCACTACTACTACCACACTACCAATTTCCATAATATTATGCAGAGCAAGAAATTTAAAAAGGCACAAATACCTACGAATCCTGCAGTCTCAAATTTGAGGAAAGAAAGAAAGGAAGGAAGGAAGGAAGGAAGGAGAAGAAGAAGAAGAAGAAGAAGAAGAAGAAGAAGAAGAAGAAGAAGAAGAAGAAGAAGAAGAAGAAGAAGAAGAAGAAGAAGAAGACACAAGTAATAACAATGAATAGATGGACTTTGCATTCATTTGGCGTTATCAAAAATCAAGAATATGTTTAGGCTTTACCCTTTGCCAGTTTCTTATAAGGATATAAGAAGATCATTTTGTGGGCATCCAAAACACAAAGATGTGCAATTTTTGCCACCCTTTGGATTTTAAATCAGGTCCTTCCATGAGTCTCCTGTCTGACTTGTCTTGATCTTTGGGGGATAGAAGGAAGTGGCACATGGGGAAAGGAGCATCTTCTTCATATCTGGGAAGTAATATAGCCTCTGTCTAAATCATGTCTAGAGGAATTAGTGGTGGAGTGGTGGGAAAGAGTGAAGGATTCCTCCCCACCCCCTCAATTACTCCATTGACACATTGGGACTGAATTCAGTTTTCTACCTTTAAAACTAAGGTCTACATTGAGAAAAAAGAACAATTCTGGCTTGGGAAACCACTTGGAGCTGTAACCCATTCATTTTCCCATGAGCATATGTATACACCTATGAACACATGCTTTCTAAGGATCATCGTGGAACACGATAAAGTTGAAGTCCCTCCTTGCCTCTAAGGATCCTTATCACAATGTTCTTTCTCGGGTGCTATTAGTAGCGATGAAACAGTAAATTTGATAAAGAGTTACTGATGAGAAGGATAACGTTAGAGTATCTCCCCTGGCACAGCCAGTCATCTTGATCAAGATTGCTTTGACAGTGGACAAAGAGCAATCTTGATAAGGTTCATTGGGGAAAAGGACGGGGTTAAAATTCTCTTCTCTGCTTGCCTCTCACCAGTCATCTTTACCACAAAGGATTTTTTTTTTTGCTCTTAACAGCATTGAGGTTTGTTGCCTGCTCAATAGATAATTAGCTGTTTTTGCAAGGAAAATGGGTAGTGTAGGGCTTGTGTCTACATGCGTACGTGCATGTGCACACTTTCTTAAAGTCACCCTCTCTCCAAAACTTCTATACATTCCCCATCTGTTGTCCTCTTTTTTTAAAAAAACAAAAAAACAAACAAACCTCAGTTCCACTATTACGCCATCTGTCATCACTTGTCTGGAGTTTTTCTTTCATATTGGAAGAGTCCATCTTCAAATACTGCTTGGGATGTAAAGGTTATAATATGTGCGATGCGTGAAATGGAAATGACAGCAATGTATTTGGGATGTGTGGGAGGCAAAAGGCAGTGTTTTAAAAGTTTGTTTATTTTAAAAAAGTGAAGCCAAATGGGAGGGAGGCCGCTCTGCATTAGGAGGAAAAGAGCTGCCAAGGTGGAAATTATCTCATTGGGGACAATTGAGACCATAAATAATAAAAGCAAACATAAATTACCAATGAGAACTTCTTTTGAAGATTCCATGACATCATCCATGTATTTCGCATCATTTATAAAATCTTAGTTAGGTGGAAGAAGACTTATGGAAAGTTTTTGTTTTGGTTTTTTGAGAATTCTCCGAAGTGGCTTAATACATTTTCACCATTTTCCAAACATAATGTTTACATGCTGCAAAATCTCCAATATCTTCCCACTGCTGACACCGACCCACAACTAAGGTGCTTAAGCACCAACTTGGTGAAGTTTGTGACCGCAGTGGAACTTGAATACATTTCTGGGAAAGCAAACAGTAGGGATCTCAGCAGGAGTATCAAAAGGTGGTCTCTGACTCCCGGAGCTTGCAGGATGAGCCAAGTTCTGAGTAAGCAGACATGCCATCCCCTGAATGAGTTTTACTTGATGCTCTGCCATTTGGCAGTTCCAGAAGCCTTGCAAATTTGACTAACCCACACCTCCCAAGAATAAGTGGATTTCTTTTCTTGTGCTTAGGTCAACCCAGATTTTCACCAATTCATCTGCCTTTCCCCTTCACATTTTGCTGCTGAAAACAGAAAGAAGCATGTCAGTTGCTAAAGGATTACTCTGTTTGCAAAGCCTAGAGTCTGCAAGATTTCACAGCATTTACAGAAGTTATGGGTGCTCCATCACTGGGGGCTTTCAAAAGGAGACTGGTCAACCATTTATCTGAAATGGTGTAGGATTTCCTGCTTGACGAGGGAGTTGGACTAGAAGACCTGCAAGGTCCCTTCTATGTTTTAAGAGAGAAAATTGGGATCTCAGAGCAAGAATGATCTATAGGTATCCATTTGGTAACCTCAGTGGTGTCTTCTTCATGCAGTTCATAGTGATGAAGATTCCCATTGACCTCTTTGCCTTATGAGAGATAGAGGGACAAGCCATAAGCATCTCCATTCTTAGCATCCCTGATCCAGATCTCTGTTTTCCTTTACAGGTGGGAAAAAAATGAATCATTGAGTCAAGACAAAATTAAATCTAGCTGCTCTGGGATCTTGAATGATTGGGTCCTGGTGTACAATAGCCACATATAGAGATGATGTATCCCTTCTTTCTATCAGAGTCAATAAGGTCAAAAAAATTCACTCACAACCACTAAAAACTACACTAGCCTTCCATCCAGCTCTACCGAGTCTACAATTCCATATATTCTCAGCTAGTATTGGGAGAAGATGAGATGGAGATTTATTTTAAGACACCATAAATAGGTTGCACTGATGAGACTTTACCACAGCAGTCCCCAACCTTTGGGCCCTGGGAACCAGGTCTGTGGAGAAAGGTTTTTTTCACTGATTGGAGGGGGGCATGGTTTTGCATGCTGCCTGCATCCTGTGGATGGGGATTCGTTTGTTGCGTGGCCCAGTTTCTGGCCTTCTGTGGGCTGGTGCTGGTTCATGGACCAGGGGTTGGGGACCCTGCTTTAACACCCCTACTTTGCTCTTTATGTTTTTTAAAAACTACGAAAGTGTCATGCGGACGATCTGCAACTTTCAACAGTGTGCAACAAGGACCCCGGTTTGCTCCCCACGGCAGTTAAGTATCTGTCAGGGCAGGACCGCCGTTTTGGATGTTCTGTTGTCATGGTGGAACTTCTGCCAAATTCTGCCACCTCACACCTGTTGCGTTGCAGCCCAAGAAAGGTTTTGAAATGCCCATTTGCTCCACAGCAAAGCACCAAGTTTCAGCAGGAAAGGAGGAGGGGCAGGAGAGAACCCAAGAGAGCAAACGTGCCATTTGCCTTTCCCAGAGTTGTGCTCAATTGGAGTTTCTCAAAAATCCTGAGTTAACATGAAAGGGAAGAAAGGCTAGAAGTGGAAGCAGCAATCAAAGAGGAGGAGATTTCATTCTGGGAGGAAAACAGAAGAAGAAAGGCAGGGCACAAATATCAGCTTTTCTGGCACAAAGTACAAACTGCAGTAATACACTCTGAGTGATTTGTATTGTTTAAAGGCGAGATTCTGGGCAAGTGTTACAAGAAAACAAACAAAGCTATCAACACACTTCTCCCAATATCTATCCCTCCCTCCCTCCCTCTCTCTCTCCCTTCCTTCCTTCCTTCCTTCCTTCCTTCCTTCCTTCCTTCCTTCCTTCCTTCCTTCCTTCCTTCCTTCCTTCCTTCCTGTCTTTGTTGTCTTTCTTTCTCATTCTTTCTTCCTTCCTTCCTTCCTTTGTCTTCCTTCCTTCCTGTCTTCCTTCCTTCCTTCCTTCCTTCCTTCCTTCCTTCCTTCCTTCCTTCCTTCCTTCCTTCCTTCCTTCCTTTTTCTTTCTTTCTTTCTTTCTTTCTTTCTTTCTTTCTTTCTTTCTTTCTTTCTTTCCTTCCTTCCTTCCTTCCTTCCTTCCTTCCTTCCTTCCTTCCTTCCTTCCTTCCGCTTTCTTTCTTTCTTTCTTTCTTTCTTTCTTTCTTTCTTTCTTTCTTTCTTTCTTTCTTTCTTTCTTTCTTTCTTTCCTTCCTTCCTTCCTTCCTTCCTCTTTCTTTCTTTCTTTCTTTCTTTCTTTCTTTCTTTCTTTCTTTCTTTCTTTCTTTCTTTCTTTCTTTCTTTCTTTCTTTCTTTTCTTCCTCCCTTCCCCTTTCTGTTTTCTGTGGTTGGACTCATCCAATTGCCAGTTGTAGAAAACAAGCAAACAAACCCTCACAACTCCTAAATTCCAGGCATGGCAAAAGAGCAAGAGAAGTCCTCAGTGTTAAATGCAGGATGCTATCAAACGAATATACTTGCTATTTCTTTATGTTTAGTCTCACCCGCAGTTAAGGGTAGATTTACTGCTGCTAGTTTTGCATTTCTTTAGTTTTAGTAAAAATACATTCTACATCCTGTTCTGTTCTAGCCATGGGGGAGATCTCTTGTGTGTGATGTAGATTGCCACCTTTGTGCAATTTACTAGATAACCTGGCTGGGTTATCTAAAAGATTGTGTTAAAATCTGTTGAATCTGAGATGTTTTTACATGCCACCACATCTGTGATCCTCTGAACCACCAACCAGCCAGCCACATAGTTGTGTTTGTACATGCGTCAGTTAATCATTTCATTTGCTGTGTAAACCACATGGGATAATCCAGTAAACCAGAGTTAAGCTAACCATGGCAAACACATCATGCCAACACAGGGACAAAACATGAGTCAGTGGCTGAGCATGTGTTGAAGGCAGAGCTTCTGAAATTGGCTTTCTGTGATTGTTTGATTTCTTGGATCAAATGGACACTGCTCGTAGCCCAACAAATCAGGAATTGTAGCTTATCCACAGGACTTTCTTTGTGGCACTGCTTTCGGTATGTATCAGGCAAATTGAAACAATTCTTCTACAAATCCAATTCTTGGATTTGTAAATGTTCTCCCAGACTTCTCCATCCAACAGACACCTGTTTTCCTGACACCAGAAGCTGCCTCCTGTTTCCATAACGTCTGACAAATGCAGGGCTAGAAAACACACAGCAGAGAACAATTTCGTGTAACCTGTGGGGGTCAGGCTGGGTTATCTAATAGATCGTTCTCATCTCTGCCATCTTCGCCACCCTGTTGGCCCCAATTTCAAAGCTTCTTTGTCCAATCAGACATTCATCCCACTCTTCTTGATTCCTCTCAATTTTTCTTTTTTTCTTTTTTTCATGAAATTTTGCTCGGGGAAAGAGACTGGTGAAGCATAAATAGCAACTGACTCAGAAAGGGCGATCCCAGCCTGAGACAAATAAGATTTCCTGACACAGTCCATTCTGCCAAGCACATTGCAGGTAGTCCCCAGCATACGACGACAATGGAGCCCAGATTTTTGTTGATAAGCGAGACATTTGTTAAGTGAGTTTTGCCCCATTTCACAGCCTTTCTTGCCACAGTGGTTAAGTGAATCCGTTGACATTGATGGTCAGTCACAAAAGGTGATCATGTAACCTTGGGATACAGCAATGGACGGTCATAAAGACGAACCAGTTACCAATTTTGATCCCATGATCATGGGGATGCTGCAAAGGTCGTAACTGTGAAAAATGGTCATAAGTCACATTTTTCAGAGTCTTTGTAACTTTCAACGGTCACTAAAGAAAGTGTTGTAGGTCAAGGACAAAGAGTAAGTAATCTGTGTCCTGAGCAGAAAATCTGCTGGAGGATGGAAGTCTGTGGTTGTTTCATGCATTTTCACAAACTACATTCAAGTGATGCAGCTTTGACTTGGCTGTATGGATATAGGGAAGTGTGTGTGTGTGTGTGTGTATGTTTTTTCATGACATGTAAATAATAATAATAATAATAATAATAATAATAATAATAATAATAATAATAATAATAATAATAATAATAATAATAATAGTAATAGTAATAGTAGTAATAGTAGTAGTAGTAGTAGTAGTAGTAATAGTAATAAAGTTGGAAGGGGTCTTGGAAGTCATCTAGTCCAACCCACTGCTCAGGCAGGAAACCCTATACCATTTCAAACAAATGGCTGTCCAGTCTTTTCTTAAAAACTTCCAGTGTTGGAGCATTCACCACCTCTGGAAGCAGGTTGTTCCACTGGTTAATTGTTCTAACGGTCAGGAAGTTTCTCCTTAGTTCTAGGTTGCTTCTCTCCTTGACTAGTTTCCATCCGTTGCTTCTTGTCCTGCCTTCAGATGCTTTGGAGAATAGCTTGACTCCCTCTTCTTTGCGGCAACCTCTGAGATACTGGAACACTGCTATCATGTCTCCCCTCGTCCTTCTCTTCATTAAACTAGACATACCTAATTCCAGCAACTGTTCCTTATATGTACAACTACTACTTCAGTTGAGTTTACTGACATATATCTATAACTTGCATCTCTACTCCATTCTGAAGTTGTTTAGTGAATGCAGCTGTTTGGAGGGTTTACACAAAGCATTGAAGCACCAACTGATCAGATAGGCTGATTTGCATAAAAAGTGAATGAAAAGAAATCAACAACTGAGGTTAAAAATATATATGTATTTTTTCATATATATAAAAGTTTTATTAACTTTAATAATCAACAGAATAACAGAGTTGGAAGGGACCTTGGAGATCTTCTAGTCCATCCCCCTTTAATTACAGTATGTATTTTGCCAGGGATCTATGGATCCTAGTGAAATGACTGGGGAACGTAATGGTTTCCTCCTCAACTCTCCAAGAAATCATGACATTAGACTATTCTCCAAAAGCGCCTTTTGTTTTTGTTTCGTTTTTTTTCCTTCTGGCATGGCTAAGAATTCAGACTTTTCCCTCTGCATCCAAATACTCTACATATGTGCATTCAGAGGTACACATGTATAACTATGATCCAGTGGCGTAGCGTGGGTTGTCAGCACCCGGGGCAATTTGCGCCCCCTAACCCGGTGACGTCATGGCACCGCCGAAAAGACGCGCCCCGCAGCGGCGTAGACTTTCCAAGAAGAGTCGCGCGCATGCGGGATGCTTCCGGGTCCCTCTCGAGGGCAGCTGGGCGGGGCTCCGACCTGCAAGAGCCGCTGCATTCAAGCTCGCACGTGAGCCCCGCTAAATAAAGCCACGCATGTGCACGAAGCTAGGCCAGCCGGCCGGCGGGTCCGTCTTCGCTCGGCCAAGCCTGCCGGGGCGCCTGCGGGGCGCTTGCGGTTGGCCTGAGCCTGGGCGGAGAGTTGGGCGCTTCTATTTATTTTATTCAGTTTATGTGGCCGCCCATCTCACCTGCCGGACTCGTTTCACTTTGCAAGAAAGAGCAGCTCGAGAGCGGAGCCAAGCCGACTCTGTGCAGCCCTTGGGGCTCCCTGAGCAGCTCAGTGCGAGTGCGCCCCCCCCAGATGTTGTGCCCGGTGCGGCCCGCCCCCCCTGCACCCCCCACGCTACGCCACTGCTATGATCTGAAAAACAGAAGGCTAGATAGAACATTGATGCCTCTGTATGTAAGCTTTTACACTCATGTGTCTATGCTTTAACTAAGCAGCTAACTGTTATGATTCAGGGTCAGCCTGTGGGTTCGGCAGTTGGGTCGGATGACTCAGAGGAGGAGGGTGTTGAAGACCTTGCTGAGGGGGTTGAAGATCTTGCTGATGAGAGCCCTCAGCCAGGCCCCTCCCACTTGGTCACCACGGAGACCCAGCTGTGTGAGCCTGACAGCGTGGATGAAGATGACCCACAGCTGGCCCTGTTCAAGGACGCCCGACGCAGGAGGCAGTCAATTAGGAGTAAACAGAGGAAGGCAATGGGGCTTCTCGGAAGGAGGCAGAGAGAAGC
The DNA here is from genome assembly GCF_964194415.1 of Vipera berus. Taxonomy (NCBI): domain Eukaryota; kingdom Metazoa; phylum Chordata; class Lepidosauria; order Squamata; family Viperidae; genus Vipera; species Vipera berus. The sequence continues at coordinate 11,177,199 of NC_138215.1, read as the reverse complement.
CATGCCCTGAACTCTATATAAGGGGAATGTCTGGGAGGGCTGGTTTGCTGAAAACAACCGCTCGGATAGTTCATGTTTCTTAAAGCTCCGGTTTCTTGGTTTGTCTTGTTCCGTTTGTTTTTGTAGTAATAAATTTGGCAGGCGTAATTCCAGCCTCTTGCCTTCTTGAAAAAGGGGTTGTCCCTGCCTTTTCTGCAGGGCCGGTAGCAGGCTGGTACAGAACACTAACTAAGGGTAGAAATGTAAGCATCTGGCAAAGTGCATTCAGTTACTATCACCGGTATATTCATGGATTTTGCATTGCAAGGGTCCTCTTTATTGTGTTTGCAGATATTTTGGGGAGGTTGTTAAGAATCTTTTGGGAGAGTTGCCCATCTCTGCTTTTAGTTGAGGCGTTGTCCATCTATAGTCAAGTAAACTGCAATTAGTTTGGGATCCTACAATGTTCTATCCATGTCTCTTTGTTGCATGTCATTCTGGACAGATTAGTTCCAAACAGATATCTTCACCATCCACATTCTTAAATCTAAATTGAAGAATTCCCTTATGGGAACATCCTCTTCCATAATTTTTTTTCTCAATGCATCCTAGATAAGTGTATTTTTTTTCTCCATTGTTTTTTGAAGTCAGTGGACCAGTAAATGGAGGTATGTAGAAGATCAAAAACGCTGCAATAGTTTTTGACATTTCAGTTGTATCTGCTTGAGTGAAATCTGTCAGTCAACCTGATTATTCAAATACAAAATCTACTTGATTGTGTGCCATCAAATTGATGTTACAATAGACAGTGAGCACATAAATAGACCTTTTTCAGGATGAGCTGCCCCAAATTTGGCCCTTCAGATTCTTTAACTTATTTTTTATTTATTTATTTTAATCCCATTTATATCCCGCCCTTCTCCGAAGACTCAGGGCGGCTTACAATCTAAAGCACAAATCAATGTGCTTAGCAATAGCCTTCATTCTATGTATATGCCTGCTTATTAGGGCTTTCGGGGCCCCCCAACTTGAGTCCATTGTCTTCTTCCCTTTCTTTCCACCTACCCCAGAATGATTGACTTATTGAGAGAGCTACATCTTAGCATAATGTATAATTTGAGCTTGATCATTTGTGCTCCAAGTGAAAACTCAGATTTATTTTTATCCTCCATTTGTTTCTTTTCTTGGTTATTGGTAGCCTTCTTAGGAATTTTCTCAAATACCAAAGTTCAAACAGGTCAATATTTCTTTTGATGCTGCTTCCTTGATTTTAATTTCAATTTCTCCAAGTCTAATTTTCCCTTCCCTAGTGTGTTATGGGCCAACTACTGTGTGTAAAGTTTTGATCTTTGTAGGTGTACACATATCTAAATATCTTCTCTAAGACTTTGGTTGCTACCCTACCATGTGCTAGTCTTTAGCCTATTTCTTGGGTTCCTTTACGGTTGGTGATTGATCTTAAAAGACGGAAGCCATCCACCACTTTAGAGTCTTCACTGTTATTTCTAAGGCTGGTTACTATATCTGTCGTCATGAGTTTAATCCTCATATTTAAATATAATCTCATTTTTTCATGCATCCCATTACCCATTTCATGCATCCCATTGACCTAGCATAATAGTGTTTGTTATCAGCACAGAACAATGTTATTGACATTCCTTCCTTCAGTTTTAAAACCACATTTGTCTTCCAGTTTTATTTATTTATTTATTTATTTAATTGGATTTGTATACCGCCCTTTCCCGAAGGACTCAGGGCATTTTACAGGGAATTAAAACAAGAAATACAAAAGTTAAAAACAATTTAAAAGATTATAATAGTCCCTGAGAGAATAAAAACCCCAATTAAAATTAAAATTAAAATTAAAATTAAAATTAAAATTAAAATTAAAATTAAAATTAAAATTAAAATTATTAAAATTAAAATTATTAAAATTAAAATTAAAATTAAAATTCTCAGCCTGGGCTTTTAACCTTGAGGGTTTTAACCTCCCTCAAGATACATTCAGCATGTAGATTAAAGAAAGAAAAAAAAGTGAGGCTATGCAATCTTATTTCATTTCTTTAGCAACCTGCAGCCAGTCTGTGTGTTCTCACTGGGCTGTGTTTTTTTCTCTACTGTTTATAGGTTTCTCATAAGGACAATGCAATGTTCTGGATCTCCATGTTGAGCCAGTCCTTTTCTCTCAGCCTAACCTACCTCACAAGGTGGTGGTTGCTGTAAGAAAAACAGGAGGAGGAAGAAAAAAATAATAAAGGTGAAATACAAATAAATAATATAAATAATAATAATGATAATATGCCATAGCTCGACAAGGCTTGTGCATTCAAAGGTTTTTCTTTTATCAGTTAAACACATATTTTTTTCCCCTTTTTGTACCTTCTTCCTTTTTTATTTAATCACCAGGCATCATTAACAATGTCTCTTGCTCCTTGGCCTTTTTATAATCCATCTTGACTATCTGGCACCGCCTTTTCCATGTAGGGCTCTGTTGCATGATCTGAAACATTACTTGTCGACGTATGAAATCAAGGATGTTGTTCAATAGTTTGGGCGCTCTGTTAAAATTGCTTTATGTCTACAGAGAGTCTCAAGCATCCAGATCATGGTTTTCCCAAAGGTGTGTTTTTTTTTTTACAAAAGGCAACTGGATTTTCTTGGCTGCTTTTTTTTCCTTTGAAAACATTTCACTTCTCATCCAAGAAGCTTGTTCAATAAGAAGCGAAATGTTCTCCAAGAAAAAAAAAAATCAAGAAAATCCTGTTGTCTTTTTGAAAAGCACTTTTGGGTCTCCTTTCTTTGGTAATGGTTAACTAGCCCCTACTGCTCACCCCTAAATATAGCAGCCTGATATACCATCCATCCATCCATCCATCCATCCATCCATCCATCCATCCATCCATCTATAGATACATACATACATACATACATACATACATACATACATACATACATACATACATACATACAACTAGCTCCAATATTGAATTTATAGATGAAGCTATTGCTTGCTTCTCAATATTATTCACTGGATTCTCTTTCATGTCCTCTTTCAGGGCGTCATTGTGCCCTACGATCAAACTTTTCAAAAGAAAAAAGAAAAAATAAAGCCTAAAGTTTATAAGAGGCGAATCTCCAGACAAACTGTGAGAAAATTGCTGCTGAATGAGTCCACAGACAAAGCAGAACCACTTTCATTTCCTGTAGCCTGGATGGAAATGGCCATTCTGTTAAGACTTCAGAAGGCGCGCCAGGGCTGAAGTAATTTTACAACTGTCAGGCAGAGTTGACATCTAGATTAACCCCTGTGCACTGAACGTTATAACAAAGCTCATTGAGATACTGGGGAAATGAGGGGGGAAACGATCCCTTATAAATCCCACCTGGAGAAGGGGCAGCCCCCCCCCCTTTCATCCCCTCCAGAATGAAAAACTGCCATAAGTTGCCCCAAGGAGGTGCAGAGCGGACCTTATCAACAGAGGTTTTGCTGAGCAAGGCTTTTTGGTTCAGCAAAGGCAAGAATTTCCTCCTGCTTCCTTTATTATGTATTTAATTCCCTCTCCTCATCCCCCTTAAGGTGTTTTTTATGTCATAGAAATGAAATATTCTTTGCTGGTGGCAAAGGCTTCTGCTTGTTTATGTATCAAGAATCCAAATGGCTCTGAAAAAGAGCAAGTCAGCTATTTGATTGGCAATTTAGTTCACTCTCTTGAGTAGCTGTGGATGACTTGGTCTCCAAAAACTGGAGCTTGCATAAAATCTGTTAATTTAATTCCGGTGACCTGCCAGCCTACCTCCCCAGCTGGTGCCACACACATTACATGCCACACACCTGCAGTTTTGTGTTGGAGCTAGGTTTCATTTTGTGCATGCATGCTGTCATACGGGTGTAATAGAACACATTAGCCTATTCCAAATAAAAACTATTTATGATTTCTTTAAGCCAGATTTCAATCGTGATAATTTAGTCCAAAGGCGTTATGGACTCTGCTTTTTCAAGCACCTTGGTTTTTGAAATGTGTGGTTCCCATGAGAAAGTTTTGAAATGTCACTTATCTTACCCTTGATAAGAAAATCTATCAGCTTTAACTTTCTGAGTTGAATTTTTCACACCATTTTTCAAAGGATGATATTTTCTCCTAACAAGAATGATTCCTGATTAACCAGGAACCAGATGATAAATATACTGATGGTGTGATGCTGCATAGTCAATCAGATGTATATAGATGCTCTAGGATTTAATGCAAGTTGTCTCGTGGTGAGTTGGCCCCGGTGAATTGGCCCCAGCAAGTTGGCCACTGTTGTGATTCCTTGCCAGCCAGTGGATCCAGCAGCTGAGTCGGAGGAATCAGATGAGGAGGAGGGGCCTGGAGTGACATTAGAGTCAGAGGGAGGCTCTGAAGAGCTCCAAAACTTACAGTCTGATGAGGAGCCTGGCCCCTCTACTCGTGCTCAATCTGAGACACAGCTGTGCTGGGAGTCTGAGTTGGACAGTGATGAAGCACAGCTGGGAAAAATCCAGGATGCACGAAAGCACAGGCAAGAGAAGCGAGTAGGACAGAGGAATGCAATGGGGCGGCTCCAAAGGCAAAGGAGAAGGCATTAGGAAGCCACGCCTTGGCTGAATAATAAAAGGGAAGGTGTGGGAGGTGCTGGTTGCTGAAGGCAACCGTTCGTGTTGAGGATCGAGTTTTTGTGGACTGTTTGCCTTCGACATTGACTCAGGTCTGTGAAGAATAAAAGGGGTTGTTTTTTTTCCTGTGGTTCCTGCCTGCTTGATTGGAAGAGGAGTGTCTCCTTGCGAGCATAACAAGGACTCGTATAGGCTGGGACAGAACAGCCACTACGAGTTATCCTGTTCCACATCTATTGAGCTAAACCACCACAACGTAGTTTGAATGCAGAATTCCCTAGGAACCTAGATGTATAATCGATCCAAAGCTGATACCTCAAAGCCTCAAAATTTAAGAAATACGCACACACAAACATTGAAAAATCTTATTGTTATACTTTTATGCCATGTGTTGTTTTTTTTCAGTATGGTCTCCCATTCTTCGCTGGTGGCTTTTTTCCACCAAAGAAAAACTTTTATTCTGTGATTTCTTTGGGCGGGGCAGTCATTTCCAGAGCGAGAAGACTGGAGAAGTCTTGCAAATTATATAAAGCTTAAAGTTAAAGAACATCAAGCTGACAAGTTTATTAATAATGGATGCTGCCATCAGCCAGAATTCACCCTCTTCTGTAACTGAGGGAGGTAGCAAATTCTGTGTGATGTACAGTATATTGCTCTGTTATCTAACAGCTATGATGGGACGATGTGAAGGAATGGCTGGAATGGCGAGCTGCCCCCTTCTGCAGCCTCTGATTCTTGATAGGGTTGCTTTTCACTCTGCTTTATCCCTTGTTGCAAAGTTGCAATTTTCAAAGTTGGATAGTTTGTCTTAAGTGCAAGTAATCGGAGCTGAAATAAGGCATGCTGTGATCGAGGAGGGCAAGGAGACCCAACTAGCTTAGAAAAAAAAATGTTTCCCAATAAAACAAGCCAGATATGTTACCTGATAAAGTTTGATACCTTTATTTATTGATTTTTAATTACTAACGCTTGGTTTTTCTGTGATCTTTTTCACGAAGTATTTCCCCTATTTCTATTTTCATTTTTTTTTAATTTTACATTATCAACAGGGAAGTCTGTTAATCCTAGTTCATTTTATTTACTGTATTTTATTTTGTTTATTGGAAGATACACAGTATCTTTCCTCCTATGTTGAGGTATAATCAGATTACGTCGCTTTCGTATTGTTTTCATTTCAACATCTGTTGTTTAGATCCAAGAGCTCTGTAATGTATTCTAATTCATTTTGCAGAGTTTTTGCTGCATTTTAAAATCCCCTCTGTATTTTCAGAAGTCGATCTAGTTGTCCATAAACTGAATGTTTCTATCTTGAGCTTTTCTTTCTTCTTAAATAATTCTTTTCCACTTAAGCTGCTGTTTTATTCATTCATTCCCCTTGCCATTCTTAGCAGTGACAAGTGTTGGATGTGGTATTTATACACTGGGTTTTCACCTTGCTTCAGTGCTTGCCAAGAAGTTTGTTTGTGTGTGTGTGTGTGTGTGTGTGTGTTTGTGTGCGTGTGCTTTTTGTCTTAACCTTTCCATCCTGCTGTGTTACTTTGGTCTCATGCATCTCTCACTTTCCTTGACATCTTCATCTGAAGGATATTTTAACATCTAAATAAACGAAAGCCAGATGTTACAAATTCTACAGATTCTTTTCTTGAATCATTTTATATAAAAATATACAGTGCATAATATACAAAATCAACTAGGGCATTCACTTTTTTTTTAAAAAAAAAAATCTGTATCTTTTTAGGAACTTGCAGTTGATCCAAATCAACTGCAACTGTCAAATTAATTTCGATATTTGATCTGATTTGAAAGTTTCAATTGATTTAGAAAACTGAATCGATTTGATTCAGTGCTTCAATTCAGAATGTCAGCTTGTGTCAGCTTCATCCAGCAATTGAATCTGAATCATCTATCTGGTTCAGAAAGTCAATTCAACTCAGAGACTCAATCAAAATTGTTTTTAAAACAAATCAAATGTTTTCACTGTCTTACTAAATAGTGCCAGCAACCTTTCTGATCTACACTCCATTGTGGATGCTTACTATCTCCCAGCCAATCTACTTGACAATATTTTTACTTGGGGGAAAAATGGAGTGATATGTAGTTTTTTTTTTCTGGTGGAAGGCTGGGATATAAATTTGATAAAAATAAAAGGTAGATAGAAAAAGAGAAAAGCAAGTGCTTTTATGTGTTAGAAGTTAATTAGCATTAGTAGCTAAAGTTACTACATACACATCTACATGTCCACTTTCAAGATATTTTCCCTTGATTTTGGTAATGCAGCAAATTTAAGAAAATAAAACTGTTTATGTGTAAATACAAATGTGCATGATACCATGAGCAGTGAATGAAAATAGCCACATCATCTTTACATAAAAGAAGTAACCAACCATTTCCCTATTTTAGCAAAATAACAAAACTACTTGCTTTTTACCCATCTGAATTATATAAACAGAACTAATAATGCCATAGTCTAAACCCTTTGTTGTATCCTTCAGAAAACCCCATATTATCTGCCAAAAGTTGATGATGAAATGGCCAATATTTGGTAATACACATTAACTATTACGTTGAAGTTTTAAAAAGTCATATGTCATCCAGTTGAACATGGTTTAAAATAGATGTCATTGTAGCATCTTCTTCCATGAAGGAAAACCAGCCATTTCTCTGAAATCATGGAGGTATGGAAAATCAAGTAAGTTCATTGGGAATGTCCCTAGAGCATGGTGAATCCCCCACGCATCAACTCAGCAGATGACTAAGGTCAATAAAGATATTTGTAGGGAAATAAAAATGACCACATTGCTTGGATGTCCTGTTTGTACCCACCTATATTAAACAAATGTTGACAATTTCTGTATTCATGGTGGGGAAATTTCCAGCCCCAGAGAGATTAATTCCAGGCAGCATTATTCCGGGCCTAGAGGCAGGGATATGTCATTGTTTTGGGGGTGGAGGAAGATGAGTACATTTGAAACAAATACTATTAGAAACAGGCTGGTATGCCCCTCCTTGGAGTAATGGCTGAGTCTTTTTTGTGTGTGTCCGACAAGTTCATTCCAATCTCAGGTTCCAAACAGAGCATGCTCCTGGTGACAATTTAATTGGGTTGTGGCATTTTCAGCACCATGGACAGTAGCCTATCTCTTTAAAAGGGACTGCAATCCTTGCTTGTATCACATCTGCCCAGACTTTACCCTTTGCTGTGATTAGCTGCCACATTTTGAAGTCCCTTAGATATGATGGACAACTTTCATTATCTGAGTCTGTACGAAATTGGAATTCTGGTCTGACACTTCTAGATTAGGGGACTTCTTTGGGTGATTCAAGGTGGGAGACTATTTCACTTGACATAAAGGAGGAAACACTTTTTGACAAAAGAGGACAGTATACATGCCAGAGTCATTCTGCCTGAAAACATTATAACTTCCTCTCTTTTTTTTTTCTCAGACCAAGCTGACAAACAAGTGGACTGCTCAGTAAATGCAGTCAGCTGGTTTTCATTGAATAATTCTATCGACAGGATGTTGGGAACAATTAAAATTTAAGTTTTAATTTAGCAATAAAAACAAAACAAATAAAAGAAAAAGAAACTCCTGTAGTTGAAAATCAATACAACGGCATTTTTTCAAGCTGCCTTTTAACCAGAGGGCAAAACAGTTGCTAAAGAAGAATCTTTATGGCATGATCGCTTATAAACAAAAGCCTAACAATATGTAAAGAGGTTTTTACTGTCATAAGAATAGTATAGTATAGAATAGCATTATATATATATACCCCTTTTTTGAGTCCAAGAAAAAGCAAAGTGCAATTCAGAGAGGATTACAGTTTTATTACAACAGTTCTGCATAATCTAGTTCCTTCCAGATGCATCATATACAGTATAGTATCCAGGAGTTCAGAGAGAAATTCTTTACATCTTACAGTGCAGTTGAGCAAGTGGCAAGATAGGCATTAAGAATATTATTATGTTGGTCACACAGCCAGATGTTTAGAGTGGATTTGGCATTTTTGATCCTCTACCAAGTCTTTCCAAAGGAATAGGAGTACAACTGCAATAGGCAGATATTGTTTAATCATAGTAAAGTATCACTGCGAGATATAACTTGTTCTAAGTAAAGCTGTCTTTTGCAATTGATTGAGGGTGATTTTGTCAATGCTGATAGTGTTCACGTGGTTTCTCCAGTAGTTTTGGAATAGCACCCAAGGCAGCTATTACTATTGGTATTATCTCTGCTTTCTTTTACTACAGGTGTTCTGCTTCTATTTGCAGGTCTTTATATGTTCCTTCCCCCCCCCAGTTCTTTCTCTTTTATTCTGCTGTCTCTAGGTATTGCAATGTCCACTATTCAGACTTTTCATTGTTCTTATGAACAATGAATTATTAGTTCTGGTGTGTTACATGCTTGTCTGTTTGTATTCTAAAGTCCCAGAGCATTTCAACTTCTTTATTGTCCATTACTTTGTCTATTTCTGCTCCCCTCAGCTCTTGCTTGCAGGCAATCGATATTTTCGGCTGATACACCATTGTTGCTATTTTGCCATCCATTCAAGTAGACTCTAGTAAAAGTGCAGAGACAAACAAGTTAAGATGTTCTCTAGAGTTACATCTCTGCAGTCCATAAACCAAGATATTTGTTTGAATGAAGCACTTGGTTTTGGTATTGAAAGTCAGAGAACAATTCTAATGTTCAAAATGGGTATATGGTAATGGAAGGCATTCCATGCATATCGTTTTAATGTTTATCTCAGTTCCCCTCCTCTATTCTTGTGAATGTATATGAGATGCAGGTCCAAAATAACATAACACCCTGGATGAGATTTGTGCTACTTTAAAGCTCTGGCTTACGGTATTCGCTGACCAGTGAAATATCTCTGCTTGTTATTTTGCCACAACTTATAATGTTGACCTGGAACTTTGATGATCGCTATTTATAGTATATTCCTTTGTGAATGGGTTTTTAGGAATATATTTTGCTGTTGAAGAAAGCAAGCACCATTTAATTACAAAGAGGAAGATTAGATGGCATTTTGAGAATGCAGATTTGAATGAGCATACACATACACATACACATACACACATAGACATAGACATAGACACACAGAGAGAGAGAGAGAGAGAGAGAGAGAGAGAGAGAGAGAGAGAGAGAGAGAGAGAGAGAGAGAGAGAGAGAGAGAGAGAGAGAGAGAGAGAGAGAGAAGGTTGGTTAAAGTGTCTTATATGTCATTGACCTAGGATATAATGCTTGAGGAATCCTGTGGGAAATCTCAAAGGCACTGTGTGCAAATAAGTCTGGAGAGATTTTCATGTTTTCCCCTATTTAGGTATTAAAATGCGCACTTGCTTTTTAAAAAGCCTGTTTTTGTAGTTTGGCCACAGTGTGTCTTTTACAGGGAAGGGAACTGAACTTAGAAAATAGCCTGAATCCTAAGAGTGAGTCCATTTGTTTTTGTTGTTGTTTGTTTTCTTTTTGTAGAACAAGTGTTCCGCTGACAGAAGTCAACAATGTTTGAGTTCATAAACTATGCTAATCTTTATATTTAGCTTTCTGGCTTAGTTAGTTCCCCCCAAAATGTTTACTGTAGCAGTTTGTAAACCGTGGCCTATAAATGAATTAGCTGGTGTCATTTTGAGCAGAGGTCCCCAACCTTTTGGGCACCAGGGTCTGGTTCTGTGGAGAGAGGTTTTTCCGCAGACCGGAAGGAGCGTGGTTTTGTGTGCTGTCTGGGTCCCACAGATGGGGCTTTGCTTGTTTGTGCAGACCAGTTGCTAGCATGCCACGGCCTAGTAGTGGTCCACGGCCCAGGGGTTGGGGACCCTTGATTTTGAGGGTCTCTGGAGGCTGAGGTCATATGTGATTTCAAGCTCTCTGTTTAGTGTATTATGTGAGTCAAGCACATGAGTTGAAACTATGCCTGGCTAGTGATCTGCTACATCTTTAGAGTTCACGCCATCTCCAAAGAAAGCCAAGTTGTGATCCTCCCATCAATCTCAACATCATCTTACTTTATTCCCTGTTCTCTGGTGGTGGCACATCTGTGTGAGATTTCATTCGGCAGTTTATATTTCATTCCATCAAGAATGTATGATACTCATTCTCCCTTGAGAAAAATCTCTTTTCAAAATCCTTGTTAAAGTGGAGGTAATTTCTTGCATGAGCAAGCCTTCTTTAAGTGCTGTTTTACATATCTTATTTCTCTAAGAGCAAAAATTGAAGAATTTTCTAGCAGAGTAAATTATGCACATTGATTTTGTTGCTAGCGGGCATCGATTGTTCTTCTCCATGAGCTCAGAAGGAGGCAGCACTTGAAGGTCTGTTCATCCCCCTCCTGGATAACAGCACGTTGGAAGAACGTTTAGATAGGACTTTCTCCTTTGCCTTAGAATTTCTACATTAATATTATATAAGGGGGAGGGAGAGCATGTTCATAGGTTTTTGTGGGTGGGTTTGGTTTTAATTTGGCTGTCAACTTGCTTCTTTCCTATATCAGAAAGCAAATAAGGAACTCGTAAAGACAAGGGAGTCTCAACAACTCTCTTTAGCATCAGTTGAGAAAGGAGCAGCTTTTATCTGTCAGAAAACACATATAGTAGAGTATACTTTATCAGGAAAAAAATGGAATGGAAGTTAAATTTTATCCAGTTCTATCATGATAATGGCTGCTGTTTCCAGGTAATAGATGCATACTAGAACTGTACTAAAATGTGCTTTCCTTGATAGCTCTGTTGTCCCAGGAAAGACGTTTCTGATTTTTTTACATAATCAGGTCTGCTGTCCCACTCATAGATACACACAGATGCAACTGTGGTTTAGTGGGTTTATTAATATTTCCCCACAACTCCCTTCACCAAAAACCCAGAACTGTCCCAATTAAATCCAGCCACAAGCAGACCAATGCTAGTCCACAGAGCAATGGCCAATAAATCCACAAGGCACTTGAAAGTTTCCCAATCAAAATAAACCCACCAGACAAAATTAAATCCACAGTACAAGAGGGTTCACGAGGGAAGGAAAGACCAGAGTTCTCAAGGGAAGATCCAAGTCAAGGCACAGTGTCAATCGAAAGCAAGGCAAAAATCACAATGCCCAGAAAACAAACAGCTAGGAAATGAACATGTTGCTCCCAGCATCACTTCCATCTGTCTGCTGTGCTAAATAACCAACTCCTGGTGCAGCCCATCAAGAAGGGTGAGGCTGCCTCCTCACAAATAATCTGGCTGACCTTCTCTGCTCCTGCCTTTTCTCTGCCCTATGTGTTCTTGGATCAGGTGCAGAAGGCAGTTCCTCTTCTTCATCACTGACTGGCTGCAGTGGCATGCTTTCCCCCCCACCTGAAACCTCAGGGCTGTCCTGCTGCAGCTGTGCTTCAGCCAATTCCCTCTCAGAAGGCTACTTGGAGCCACTGACCAACTCCTCTCCAGACATGCCTGGAGGTCATAACTGGATGTCCAAATCAGCCATCCAGTCTCTGAGCATTGCTTCATGCAGACCTTCTAGGGAATCAGAGAATGAACATTGTGGGAAATCTTGCACAATATGTTTAATAATTTGCATATCAGCACCACAATCACAGAAGGGGAATCTTTCCATCCCCATTGATACAGGGCAGAGGCACTTCTTCCAGTATCACACCTAATTCTGTTCTTTGAATATCTTATTATTAATGATATCTTTGGGTATAGAGACCCGTTACATACACATATGTGGGATCCAGGTCATCGTAACATTGGTGAAAGAGAAATAGGCATCAAATAGTCCTGTATTCAGCACTTACATACAAAATGATGCTGGTCAATTTTATGCATGAAGCACCAAAGCTAAAAATAGTAAGGAGGTTAATAATAATAATAAAGCTGGAAGGGAGCTTGGAGGTCATCTATTCCAGCCCCCTGCTCAGGCAGGAGACCCTATACCATTTCAGATAAATGGCTTGTCCAGTCTCTTCTTAAAAACTTCCAGTGTTGGAGCATTCACAGCTTCTGGAGGCAGGTTGTTCCACTGATTAATTGTTCTAACTGTCAGGAAGTTTCTCCTTAGTTCTAGGTTGCTTCTCTTCTTGGTTAATTTCCATCCGTTATGCATTTTTTATTTGGAAAACCTCCAAATTTTGAAATCAAGTCTAGCTGAATATTCTTATTTTATTCTGCTGAGATTGGTATACCGTCTATGCTTATGGATTCATTATAAGAAATAAGTTGGTTGCCCAAATCAGAGGCTGAAGCATCTTACTGTCACTGCTGTTCTATTTCCAACTTCTGTTGTCAACTCTTTCCCTTCATTGAGGTCTTGAGAAAGAAATCAAAACAGACCCTTGGTTGTTGGGAACAATATTTTTTAAATGTGCAGTAGGTGAAATATGTAACGAGGATGGTTTCTATTAGAATTCATTGTTTTGCTCAGGGCTGCTGTCTTCTTCTCATAAAGAGTGACTTGGTGCAATGTTATCACTTGGGAAACAATAGCAACATTATTTTATAGATAAGTTTCTATTTTCAACTATTCACATTATTGTCTTGCACTGCTGTTGTCAGAAATGTAAGTCCCCAATAGGAATAGACAACTAAAACAGTCACCAAATTTGACAGCTGCAAATCATCCTTCGGATAATGAATGAAGTGGGGACTATGGTTTGATTCAATTCTTACTTCAAAAGGGAGGAAGTAGGTAAAAATCAAAGCCAAAGACTCCTATTGTGATATGCAAACATTGAAAATCAATCTATTGTTGTGTTGTTGTTGGTTTTTTTTGGACCTATCTTGAGTTCTGTTTCTTGGTTATGCCAAAGCATGAAAGAAAGTCATGCTGGCTTTAAACAAAAGACCTGGGGAAGAACCGCCTGACTTTCAAGACCAGAAGAGGATCAACTAAGTGGAATGCAAGTAAGTCTCCATTCCAGCCTGAATGGAGACCATCCAAAGGATCCAATAAACTAAAACCTTGGAGAAGTTAGTGAGACAACATTATTATAATTCACTGTTTTGATTTCTACAGGATTTAGGCACAATGAACTCACTCTGGATTGGACTAGAATGGGCAGCCATGAAAAACAATTTTTAAATCCTTTCGATAAGATATTTGGGGAGATAAAGAAATGGCTTAAATCTCTCTGATGAAAGAGGTTGCACACAGTTTATAGGACAGCTGGTTTGCATACTGTTGTTTTTCTTCCAAAGCCTACCTATGGCTTCACAACTCCATACACACTGCTTTATGCCACACTATTGGTTTTATTGCACAGCTTCACTTCTCTTCCCATTAGGAATTGGATTAGGGTTTTTCAGCATGGGGAAAAAAATGTCGTGACTCCACCACAGATATCTGTCTTCATATCTGTCTTCATGCCTTTCATCAAATAAGAAGCATGACTTCAAGGAAAGAGTGTTACGTTAATCTATTTGGTTTAGCTTTGGGCCAAACAAATAATTTTTATTTGGATTCTCCATATGGTCCATGGAAATACTCACTCTCCTCAGCAAAGCAACTTTTCTTCTAAATCAGGATCTTTTGCCTTTTTTTTGAACAATACAACTTGTATCCACCACGGATCAAGCCATTGACCTTTGACTTGAAAAACTTTTTTGACAAATCACAATGAATAGACATCAGATTCTTAAATCAGCTAATTGGGAGAAACTGAATTGAAATGGTTGATTTAGTAACTTGATCTAGTTTAATGATTCAAATGGATTTGGAGACTTGATCTAATCTATGTATTCAAAAACATGTAATCAAATAAATTCACATTTCCATATGAGTTGGCAGGCAGGTGGGAGAGATCATTCTGGCATAGCCATGGAAACACCCAACCTGTCCAAATCTAGCTGGAGGCAACTTATTAGATATGACTTTTAGATTTGATTTGGGAAGTCACTTTGGTTTAGAGAGTCAATCAAATGGCCTTTGAATCAAGTCTCTGCACAGCCTTAATATGTGTGTATGTGTGTGTTTGTGTACGTGAGAGAAAGAGAGAGAAAGAGAAGAATACATGACTTGCTGGTTATTCATACCAAGGGTGATGACAATCTTAACATTCCCAGGTGTTTATCTAGACTCCAGATAAGTTGCAGACCAACTAGTGAAGTGCTAGTTTTGGTGATAGGTTCAATGCCTGAATTTTCCAAGAAGGAGAAGTTGCAGCAGGTCTTTACAGACAACAGATGAGTTAGTCAACAGCCTGACGGTGTATAAGACAGATACTTAAGACCCAGGATGGAGTGATTAAGGTGATGGAGTAGAACCAGGGGGGACCTACAGTAGCTTCACATTTCTGCCATGGAAGCTCTCTGGGTGATTTGGGCCCATTCATTCTGTCTCAACCAAACCTACCCCACAGAACTGTAGTTGTGGGGGAAATGGGAGGAGGGAGTGCTATATATGCCACCCTGAGTTCCTTGAAGAATCCAAGAAATACAAAAAATAAGAAGGTTTTTATTAAACTTTCTCCCACCACTTAGCATGGCAAGTACAGGTGACTAGCTTACCCGGTACATTTACTACTTGTCACCTCAGTAGACCAGGGGGTCTTCAAACTTGACCCTCTTATGACTTGTGGACTTCAACTCCAGGAATTCCTCAGCCCGCATGACTGGCTGAGGAATTCTGGGAGTTGAAGTCCACAAGTCATAAAAGGGCCAAGCTTGAAGACCCCTGCAGTAGAACAAGTCTCTACTTTGCTGTCAGCTCTCTCCTCCTCACTCTGCACTGAGGTATTGGGTTATCATGTGAGAGGAAAAGTTGTTTATATTGTTAGCCTGTCTCAGAGACACCTTTCTCTTCTAAAGAGGGGGAACATTATCCTTCAAGTGTTTTGAACGTATTTTGAAAGCTGACCTTTGTTGGTTTCTTTTAGCCCTCGTCTCTCCCAACCCTTCCCCTGCCTCTACCGCCCATCCCTCGAAGCAAAAAGAGAGAGTATTTTTTAAAATGAATAATAATAATTTATGTTTAGTATAAAGAACAATTTAATGGCATCACCAAAGGTCATTTTCCCCACCATTAGCATCACCCTGGTTTGTGCTCACAGAATGACTTCCTTATTTACCTGCATACATAATTCACCGCTGAGGAAATGCATCATGGACAATGGAGGAGAGAAAGAGGAATAAGATCTGACTTGAAAGGACAAAGATCTAAGGCTGTCACACTCACTGCTGCCAATACCAAACAAAGATCCCTCCTTTAAAAAAAAAAGTGACTGCTGCCCTTGCAAAGCAAACTCATTCCTGGACATTTGTTTTTTTTTTTTTTTTAAAAAGCCTTTTCTACATATGTGTATGTTTTGTACATGGGCCAAAAGGTATGTCATTTGACCCTTGCGTTTACTGTCCACATCCACCGATGCACATATATCCCTCTCAAGTATAAATATATTGTATGTTAGAGCTGTAAATAATCCTTGGTCATGTGTCTCCTGTCTTCTCATAGTATCATCTCCTTATTGTTATGTTTAACAGTGTCATCTATTGATTGATAAAACCTACGTGTAAAACTGTAAGCTCCTGGTGTAGTTTATGTAGGTCCCTCTTCTCAAATAAAGTTCAAAAAACATGGACCAGCACTTTGGATGTTTTTGTTGTTGTTGTTGTTGTTGACCTGATGCTCCTTTGTTGTTGTTGTTGTTGTTGTCCTGATGCTCACCCACCAGCTCTGTCTGAAGGCAGATCCAGAAAACAGCAAAATAGCATCATACAAATGTTACAAGCGGTGCCATCATATAGGACTGGTATTCCCAAAATGCATCCCAGATCATTCTTCAAGTTGGGTCCCTGATGTTAAGACTTGACCACTTTTGCCAAGCAAACAAAATGTGATGGCAATCACATTTATACTTGAAATAATTCCTCATATCTGACATCACCCCTCAGTTTTTTTTATTACGGGAGCTCCTTTCTCTTAATGGTGGTATTTTAAAAATGCAAGTGTGTAGAAAATGCATCAACTATCAATTACTAATATAATAATCCACGCAAATATGCACCCTTTCTTTCATAGTTGCTAACACAGTACGCACAGGGAGGAGAAATATTATAAGTGAAACAGTTCAAACATAACAGAATATATAGCGAGGCCCTCTATTTCTGTCAAACGTATCACAGGCCTAGTGATCTCTTCTCTACAACCTTATGATGTAAGAAGGAATAGTAGCTAGGTTGCCATTATTGACATTCTGTTGTTCTGTTTACAAACACATGCCCAAGAATATAGAACAATTCTGGGATGTAATTGTCCCATAATAAATCATATTTTATGTTTATGGGGCAGAGATACATTTCTATGCCCAGGTAAGATACTTCCACTCAACCTTTCACTTCTGTAATGAAGCCCATTGTCTCAAATACTTGTATCCACAGTGATAAATCACATTTCTTCAGCCACTAGAGGAACATTCTTCAAATACTATAACCATCTTGCCATTCTTTGTTATTTTGCTTCTTACAAATACCACCAAGCAGTATTTCTATTCCTTCTGCACATTTGAATTGCCACCAAGAACAGAATCATCATAATTTGAAAGAAAACAAACATTACAGAAGAATAAGAAAGCAGCAGAACAAAGGGAGAGTTTAAGGAGCATGGGACATGGTCCCATATAATAAATCACCAGAAACATCTCTCTCTTTTTTTCTGCTTCATTTCTTTGCATCATCAGAACATCAGAGAGGTAGCTGGCCCCATCTGTGGTGCTGAAATTAACTAATGAAGATAATTACCAAACATTCAATAAGAAGGCTTCTGTATGCATTGTCCTGCTCTATGGTATGTGTGTGGTGTACTTCTGATTCTATTCTGAAGAATGCCATATTATTGCTTCAAAGGTTGCAAAGCTGGGATTGAAATAAGACGGAAATGATTTCAGTTCTACACCAGTAAAGCTTGAGATGTAAGGAGGGAAGATCCGCTAGCCCTGGAGTTTATCCCACATATGACTCACTGAGCAGTTCCTTATGGATCCTTATCAAAATGCATTGCCTGCTTATATTCTAACATGGGCAGGAAGGAGGAAGAAGTTAAATTAAGACCCTATAAATAGATAGAAAGTTATAGAAGAAAAGGAAGTACATTTCAAAGCCAAGTCATGTCAAGAGAGATGAAAAGCTTACTAAAGACAAAATAGTGGAAGGGTTAAAAAATGTAAGAGGGAAATACATTGACCGGGGGCAAACTATTCTGCTGATTTTGCTACTTACTCCGGTGACAAATTTCATTGTGAGGGGTGATAACTGAAATTAGTGATTCCCTCCCCCATTTCTTTTCACCTAGAAAGGTTGCTTTACAAAAAGAAATAACGACCTTCTTTAGAAACATTTGGAGATTAGGATAGACTTAAGAGAAGGTTCATCATTTCCTGCAATATTTCCTAACTGTCAGCTGCAGATTGGCACAGTGGAAACAAGAAGGAAGAGCCAGTTTCACTTCTTAGTCATGTTGCTTTAAAAAAAAAGGCATGAAAAGGAATACATTTCCACCTGCTCTTGAGATGACCTAAATTTTATTTGTGTTTATACATTGTGGCTCATCTCATATGACCCAACAATTCTTTTCTAATGGGCTTTTAAAGCTTTTTGGATTAAAATTTGGTGGAATATGCAAAAGATATTTAAGAAAAGGATAAAGTTTTCTCCGCAATTGTTTTTATTGGGTATTATTGCAGATACTACTGTTATAGACTCTAAGTTGATGTTGAATCTAATTACGGCAGCAAGACTTTTAGTAGCGCAATATTGGAAGAAGGAGGAACTGCCGACTATAGAAGAGTGGACTCTGAAAGTTTCTAACTTGGCGGAAATGGCAAAGATTTCAGCATATTTGAAAGAACAATCGCAACAGAGATATATTGTGGAATGGAGAAGATGGATTGAATATATTCAGAATAAATATGGGACTAAAAAGTTTCATTTAGCATTTGAATAAGTAGTGGTTTTATATGATGTATTATTAGTTATTTGTTATCTGTTAGTAATATAATTATGACTTTGGAGAGTTAAAGTGCGATAGAATTTATTGTCTTATTTTTGTTGTTAGCATATTCTAGCTTATGTTTGTATCACTATACCCTGTATTCAGCTCTGGGAAGTCGGGGAGGGGGGAGGGGGGAGGGGAGGGGAGGGTTGGGGAGAGGAGAGGGGGAGGAGGGAGTTTTTTGTATTTAAAAATGTATTGTAAAACTTTTCAATAAAAAAAATCAGAGATTCCTCCTCCGGCAGTTTGGCGGGTTGAATCCCGAGTGCCGCGTAACAGAGTGAGCGCCTGTTACTCGTCCCAGCTTCTGCCAACCTAGCAGTTCGAAAGCACATAAAAATGCAAGTAGAAAAATAGGGACCACTACGGTGGGAAGGTAACAGTGTTCTGTGCGCCTTTGGCATCTAGTCATACCAGCCACATGACCACGGAGACGTCCTCGGACAAGTGCTGGCTCTTCGGCTTTGAAACAGAGATGAGCACCAGCCCCTAGAGTTGGAAATGACTAGCACGCATGTGCGTGGTTTGGATTGGCTGTTTGCTTGTAGACATTTCATTACCCAACTAGGTAATGTCATCAGAGACCATTGTTTCCTACTTGGGTAATGAAATGTCTGCAAGCAAATAATCAAGCTCAGAGAGCAGCAAGGATTCCCCAATTCAACCTTCCTACTATATTCTTTCCTATATTCTCTTGTACTTTTCTTTTTCTCAATAAAGCGGCTGGGAAAGTTGTTTAAATCCACCAGTGAACTTTCAAGGGCACGTTTTCAACTCCAGTCCTCTGGATTTTTTAAGAAGGAAATTCTTACTTTACAAGAGTGGGCTGACACCTCCCCATAAACCCCTTTGCTAGAGGCTACTTCTGTGAAACATGGGGGAAAAAATCTGGGTACTGTTTTTATCAGCATCACACTTCAGATAACAACACTCAGTTCGAAATCATTCACAGATTTATTTTTTTTCAATACCAGTTATAGAAAGCAAACAAAGTCAAAATGGTTTTATTGATCCCAGGCTCAAATCAATGTACAAAAAGAGATCCAACAGGGAAAAAGATCAAAGTATTGTTTCTAGTTATATATCATAGAAATTCTTGTTCTGTATATTGTATTTCAGCCACCTTCCACCTTCCAAGGTCTTAGTGTTCAGATAGTCCTTGTTTAATGACCATTTGAAGCAAAAATAGCCCGGGGGAAAAAGTGGCTGACGACCGTACTTCACACATACAACCATTGCAACATCACTGTGGTCATATGATCAAAACTTGGGCACTCGGCAACTGGCATGCAATCACCTTTTCTCACCTTCTAACCAACAGGATCAAAGGGAGAAGAAAGAGTCACTTAACAAAAACGTTACCAACTTCACCACTGAAGTGATTCACTTAACAACAGTGTCAAGGAAGGTCATAAAATAGGGCAAAACTCGCTTAACAACTCTCTGGCATAGCAATGGAAATTTGGGGCTCAGTTGTGGTTGTAAATCGAGGACTACCTGTGGCGCAATCTGAGATTCTAAGCCCAGAAACTGACTAACACAACTCCCTACTCCCAAATTTAGCACGAGTTAGTCAGGCCTCCAAATAAACTGCTGAATTTGACACATTCTGGATTCTAGCAGCTAAGTTAAATGTGCCTGTTCTTGCTGCTATTGAAACTAATGGCTGGGCCTTTTCTTCGAAGGAGCCATTGTTCTCCTAATCAATATCTATTGCCTAGCATAAATTGCGCAATAGCAGTCTTTTAAAATTTAAAAATGGATTCCGAGGGACCCATCGTATTATTTACCCTGAATTTCTACGGCAACCAGGCGCCATTTTACTTCCCAAGCACAGCTATAAAGGTGATTTGTGAAGTAACATTAATACATCACTCTCAGTGCCAGACTCCAGCTGCCAGGAATTTGACTGACAATCTTCTTATTTATATCAGTCTAGATAATAGCAGGCTTAATGGTATAAATTCTTTGGATTGGAATTTTACAGCTCCTACTCAGATATTTATTGATCATAAAGTAAGAGAGGCAAACCTCCAGAAGCCAAAAGAGAACTAGAACCCATGAATATCTTTGACAGGCCACTGGCATGCCCAGTGGCGTAGCGTGGGTTGTCAGCACCCGGGGCAAGCACCCGGCCGCTGCACTGTCCCTCCCCCAGATAGTCCCTCGCTCTCTCTCCGCACCGCACCGCACGCCTGGCACCCCCCCTCCACAGTGGGCGGCGACCCGGCGGCTCGGATCGGATTCGCACAGCCAGCACTGCAGTGAGAGAGAGTGAGTGAGCCAGGCAGGGGCAGAGAGCTGCGAGTGCGAGTGCGCCCCCCAGATGTTGCGGCCGGTACGGCCGCCCCCCCCTACACCCCCCACGCTACGCCACTGGGCATGCCATGTTTTGAGCTAGAAGGTCTGCTGGACCCGAGTTGTATTAGGCTGGCAGGACAAGTTGATTCTTTCTACTGACTAGAAAAGAAACTATGTGGTAGCAGTCAAACTGTCGAGACGCAGGTTCAAATCCCTTCTCAGCTCATGGTGACTTTGGACCAGTGTTTCTTATTCAGTTCAAAACTCACTGTGTTGTAGTGATGAAAGTGCTGAATTAGGATTGAAACCCAGGTTCAAGTCCACAGTTGTGGTAGAATGTAGCCTGGATTCTCCAGGAGGGTGGGCTGCATTCCAGAGGTCCAAGAGACAGTGAAGTTTAAATAATTTGCTCAGAAGAAAGAAAGTTAAGATGGCTCCTCCTTAGACGTTCCCAGAGTATATCCTTAATCATGATGTAGTTGCTTTAGTTTGGCAAGATTTCTGTCTATAGGTATGGACCAATAAAGGAAACTCTCAGAATTAAATCTACATGTCTATCATGGTTCTGGGGACCTGACAGGCATTGAATCTCATGGGGTGACTTGCTTTCCTCCCAACCAACTCCACAAGGAGATGGCTGTGAGGATAACTAATGGGAGGAGAGAGTGCAAAGCATACTGCCTTGAGCTTGTGAACAAAAGCTAAGCTTTAAACCAGACAAAGGAACAAAGTAGAACGTCTCGAAAGATTGTTGTTGTTGTTGTTAGCTGCGAAGTCATGTCCGACCCATCGCGACCCTATGGACAACATTCCTCCAGGCCTTCCTGTCCTCTACCATCTTCTGGAGTCCATTTAGGCTCATGCCTACTGCTTCAGGGACTCCATCCAGCCACCTCATTCTCTGTCATCCCCTTCTTCTCTTGCCCTCAATCTTTCCCAGCATTAGGCTCTTCTCCAGTGAGTCCTTCCTTCTCATTAGGTGGCCAAAGTATTTGAGTTTTAGCTTCAGGATCTGGCCTTCTAAAGAGCAGTCAGGGTTGATCTCCTCTAGGACTGACCGGTTTGATCGCCTTGCAGTCCAAGGGACTCGCAGGAGTCTTCTCCAGCACCATAGTTCAAAGGCCTCAATTCTTTGGCGCTCAGCCTTTCTTATGGTCCAACTTTCACTGACATCACTCTGAGACCTTATCTAGCAGTTCCATGTAGCTTATTTTCCAAGTGAAGAAAAGCCAGTTTTAGCTAAGTGTATTATTTTGCACTCCTCATTATTACAGGGTAGATATACTGTGACTTCATATGAGAAATATGTTTAGCCATGCAAGATCAAGGTTAACGAAACAATCCAACATGGGCTAATTTACTGTAATATCTATACCAGGGGTGTCAAACTCACAATGTCACGTGACATGTCCTGGTGTATCACAACTTTTTTTGCCATTACCGGCAATGGGGTGGGCATGGTTTTGCTGTGATGCATTCAACCCAAGGGCCGGCAGTTTGACACCCCTGGTCTATACAGACATTCCTATCTGCTGTAGCTTAATTCTGCTTCATCAATATTCTAGAAGAACTTACAACTCTTGTATGTTAAAACTTCAAACATTTTCACCATATATACACATTTCCTACCATCCAGTTGTGTCCAATTCTCAACCTGAGACAGCTTGGACAAGTCCCTGCGGTTTCCTTAACAAGGTTTCTCAGAAGTGGTTTGCCATTGCCTCCTTCACAAAGCTGAGAGAAGGCCATTGACCCAAAAGTCACCCACTTCTCTTTGTGCCTAAGGTGGGTCTAGAACTCACAGTCTCCTGGTTTCTAGCCAGATGTCTTAATCACTACACCAGAATGGCTCATAATTATCTTACACTGATGCTATAATTATAAGACAACATTATTGGCTAACCTTTCATAATGTTCAATGCTTTTGCTTTATTTTATGGTTTATGCTACTATGCTCTGTTTCTGGCCTTTGGCTGTAATAAAGCATGCATGTATGAAGGATGCTTGGTGCTCTCTGAGCTTGCTTGTTTTCTTGCAGATGTTTCATCACCCTAACTAGGTAACATCACAAGATGTTTGGGTAATGAAACATCTGCAAGGAAACAAGCAAGCTCAGAGAGCACCAAGGACCCCTCATTTCGAACCTAAGCTACAAATATCCACCTTCATTGGCACCTGCCAATGTATGTATGCATGTATACATGCATGTATGCATGCAGAGATGTAATTTCAGTAGTCAGAACGGGCTACACTTGCTAGAAAACTCTTTCAGTGACTGGAAGTGCTGGATAAGGCCTCAGGGTAGTATGAAAGGAAGCAATGTAGACACTTTGCTTCACTTTTAGAAGTACAGGCATGTTAGTTTGCAAGCCAGCTTTGAAGAGATGCTTCAAATGAAACTTCAAAGAGCAGAACCCCTTTGAAAGCTTTGCTTCATCGATTTCTCCCTTGGTTCTTTCTCATTTCTGAATTGCACTGAGTATGACACCTCGGCCTACATTTAGAAACGAAGAATATTTTTGCTCTATTTTATTTTTTGGAGGGGTACGTGGGTGTGTGGGGGGGAGAAAGCCCACTTTTGTAAGTTAACCAATTTACTCACATTGCCTAAACTCATTTTGGATCAGAACACTGCATGTTTTTGTTGGGCTGAAATTTTCGCTTAAAATCCCGAGCAATGTTTGTTATTGACAGTCTTAACAGGGAAAGATGTATAGATTATAGGGGGAAAAATACCAAATATCCGTGTTTAGGAAAGGATGTTCAAAAATCAGTGGGGATTTTCTATTGCTTTCATGCATGATTGTAGAAGCTGGACAATAGACTATTTCTTTTGAACAAATTCAAAACATTATAGAGTCCAAATATACTTTGATGAATTCCCTCAATTCTTACGTAAAGGCAAGTGAATTTAAACTCTATAAATAAGCACTGTCTTTAGTTTTGTGTCATCAAATGATCATGTGATGGAAAGCTTAAAGGCATTTTATGTATTTTATTTTTCTTTGCAGGTCAGCAATGCTCTAAGTCCAGTGTGACAAGACACCATTAAACAATAGGGAAAAGTTGTTTTTTAAGACATCAGATTGACTAGAGTTTCCTCTTCCATGGCCTTAGAAATTGGGTGAAACATTGCAAGCAATCATTTCCATCCTGGCCCTCTCCAGATATTTTAGACTGCAGCTCATATCAGCCCCAATATGGCCAACAATTAAGGACTACTTCCTTCCTTCCTTCCTTCCTTCCTTCCTTCCTTCCTTCCTTCCTTCCTTCCTTCCTTCCTTCCTTCCTTCCTTCCTTCCTTCCTTCTTCTTACAAACAACCTGAATTGGCAAACATAGCCAACACATCTTCCTTCTAGTATTTTACCCATTTCCTGTGCATTGGCCTGAAGTCTTCCAATCAACTTTCATGTCTAAGGCAGGTATAGAATCCACTGTCTCCTGGTGATTGGCCTAAAGTCACCCAGCTGGCTTTTGTGCCTAAAACGGGACTAGAACTGACAGTCTCCTGGTTACTTGCCTGGTGCCATAATCACTAGTCCACTTTCAGCCCCAAATATCTAGACATCAAGAGGCTGCAAAAGCCCAAGAAGCATCTGCTTGTAAGAACATGGTTTTATACAAATATAGGCAAAAATCAACTGGAAGTGAATATATATCAATGTAAACACATAACATTTTTAATCGAAGGACAACAGTCTAAAGATAGGTATTATTAACTCCAACAAAAGACTTTGTGAATAATTAACATTGAGACTGAGACAAATCCAGCCTGTGACATCTTTGAGACTAAATTCCTAAGTTTAACTTCGGAACAAACATGTGTGGTTGCACATTTTGATTCTATTATTATTATTATTATTATTATTATTATTATTATTATTATTATTATTATTATTATTATTATTATTATTATTATTATTATTATTATTATTATTAAACTTTTATTCATAAAACATGATACTCAGTCAACTGAACACTCAAATTGACTGGCACTAATGGTTGACACGGGCTGCTGCCAGCATCCTAGGTATCAGCCAGGTATCTCCTTAAAATATAAGATGTTCTGAGTAGCAGAATTATAATTATAATTATAATTAAGATTTATTTTACTTTACTCTTTCTCTCTCTCTGCTAAAGAGGTCATTTTTAATGCTGCATTTCTTAAAATAATGGATGTTTGAATCTTATAACCATGTTCTAAACCTGAAAGCCTTGTTTCAAGTAAAAATAAACACAGCCCTTTGGATGTGCAACACAGAAAGCTCAGCTCTGTTGGACGACTTTGTCATCTGCCTTCAGGCTGGTTTTACATCTCCTTGATATTTCACTCTGCCAGTAACAGATGAGTCAGCAGTTGAAGGAGCATCTAATGAGGCTGGTCCTAAAAGCGCCAAGAAATAAACTGCAGCCAGGATGTTCAGGGGAACAAAAATGAGTCCTCTGAGCCTAGATAATCCAACCATAGCCTGTTAACTTCTGATTGATCCTTTCAAACATGGGTGCGTGCACCTCCATGACCTTCTCTGGATTATGGCTTGAAAAATGGCTGATATCAACTTCATGTTCTTGATGTTGTTTTTTGTAGCCTAAGCAAAAATCTGACTGAATTTATTTTCTACACTCAAGAAATGTCCACTGAGCATCAATGCAACATACAGAGGCTGCCAATAAGTTCTTGCCTGTTCATCTTGGAATGCAGAGGGTTTTTTAGAAGAAAAAAATAAAAAATACATATAATAAAAGAGGGATAGAAATTTAAGGGGAAGTCAATGATATACTGTAGCTCAGGGGTCTTCAAACTTGGCCCTTTTATGACTTGTGGACTTCAACTCCCAGAATTCCTCAGCCTCTTTTTCTTCTTCTTCTTCTTTTTTTAAAAAAGACCCCAGCTGTAGCTTAACAAAACTCAGCAGTGAAGTTCCTGACTTGTGAGTAGATCTCCCAGGAGAAGGCATCTGTGTCATTGGCTGTACAAGAACAGCACAGCTGATTACACTACATCTTGAGCTGGGGAAGTTCATTGGGTAGCATTGTCCAAACCCAACGTACCTACCTCCGTTGTTGTGGAGATAAAATTGGAGGTGGCAGTGCTATATAGGTTGCCTTGAGAAAAATTGGGGCAAAAATCCCCATGGTTAGTATCTGCTGAGAGATTCTGCTTCCTCTGAATTGAGGGATAATGAATTGAGAGCCACAATTCAGCTTTACTATTTCTGAAGGATCACATGGCCATCCTGGAACGGTGTGAAGAACAGCCCAGCTGATTAGCTCCAATTTTCCAAAACGGCAGCAAACTTTCAGATTGTAAAATCTGCTGGACAGTAAAAGCTACCCATGGAATGGAAGTTGGTGGTTCCTTAATCAAAGCTTGATTAGAGATGACTGCCAAGAGATTTATTTTTAATTGGCACAGCCCAAAATCTTTACAGTTGTATTTTGTAGTCAAGGGCACTCTATGAATGTATTTGTGTATGTGTGTGTATGAGTGTGTGATTATGTGCGTGTACCTTTTTACTTTGTTAATTCTCTGAGTCAAACTCAACTCCATGTAATATGGAAATGGTTTGTTATTCATCTCTGGTTTTTTTCTCCTTCAACTTTCCAGTCCAGACCCCAAATCCTGGGATTTCCTGGTGATTTCCAATTCAAGGACTAGCTAAGCCTGATTCCTTTGTTAGTTTGTTTTTCAAGATCAGTCAGGGTCAGCTAAGTGCTGTAACCCGTGCTACACCAACATCTGTCTGCAATTTCTCTAAAGTTTTCTTTCCTGAGAAAGAGGCTTTCCTATTTGTAGTATTCCATTGGGTGTTCTGAGAACAAATGGAAACTTCAGCTACTGGAGGAATGCTTCAGCCATGAAAGATGGTACAGGCCTCACACACAAACAGAACCTCTTGGCCATCAAAAGAGGAGAAAGTGATATCGGCAAAGATTTCTGGAAGGCCCCAAGAGAGTGCAAAAGATGGCACGGCTCTTTTCAAGAGATCACTGGAGAGAGAAGCCATCCCTTTAATACATTTCTGCAAATGCTCTGTACAAATGTTTCAGTCATGTTTCTTACCATGGTAGGATGGATCTGCCCTTTATCATTGCTCCAAAATTGAGGGAGATACTTTGGAATTCAATTAGCTAAACAGTTGCCACAGCAACAGGTGCAGCAAACATGCCAACTTAAATGATTTATACTGGCAGAAGCCACTTCAAATAGGAATAAATGTAATACAGTGTCTAGGAATGGAACGCTTGTGCCTTATGAAAATTGTATTTCTACTCTCTTCCTCTCTCCCCAGTGGTAGACCTCAAGGCTGTAATGCAATATAAATGAAAGGAGAGCAAAACGTAGATATTTGAGGAGAAAGACAATACAATGTAGGTAGAATGCTAGTTCAGATGTTGCAAAATCTAATGAAGACTTCTTATCTTAGGCTTGGTCCATAAGATAGCTGAAAGTCAAAGATGACTGTAGGTGTCAGACAAGTCCATGTTTTAGCTAAAATAACATTATTAGGGATATGGGAAAAGGATAGGAAAATCAAGGAAGTTGGAGTAGAATGAAATGTTCTGGAGGACACAAAAATTCCTGATGAAAACCATCATCAGTGGAAAGACATGATACTTGAGATGAAATTAGATTTGATGTAACTCATACTCCATTAGAACAGAACAGAATAACAGAGTTGGGAGGGACTTTGGAGATCTTCTAGTCCAGTCCCAGCACAAGCAGGAGACACTATATCATTCCAGACAAGTGGCTGTCCAGTCTCTTCTTAAAAATATTCAGTGTTGGAGCACCCACAACTTCTGAAAGCAAGCTGTCCCACTGGTTAATTGTTCTTACTGTCAGGAAATTTCTCCTTAGTTTTAAATTGTTTCTATCCTTGATTAGTTTACAGCCATTGTTTCTTTTTCTTGCTTTCTGGCCCTTTAGAAAATACGTTGACTCCCACCCACCCCTCTTCTTTGTAGAGAACATAATCTGTTTCTCCCATTTCCCAAGGTCATGCAAACCACCACAAATCAATCAAAGTCCCTCCCAGCTAAGAATGAATTATCAGTGGAAATAGAAATGCATTGCTTTTGTGTGATCTTGGTGTCAAAATTAAACTTTCCTTAATGAGATGAATAATCATTGTCAATTATATTGTTTATAGCCTTCCCTCAGAGGCAACATACATATATATAGATCTACACAAATGACTTGCTAAAGATCTCCAATAAATTCACGAGCAGATGACCTGGGTGAACAATTGTTCCAGCAGATAACAAAGCCTTTCAACCATTTCTCAAAGGTACCATTTTTCTAATGGTGATCAGCAAAGCCCCATTGGAGAATGCTTCTTTTTGGAAGTCTTTCCTTGAGATTAGATGGAAGTGTAGGAAGCCAGGGAGTCTACGTTTCTTCGGGGGACACAAGAAACATTGCTTGGCCATTTGGTCTTTCAAAGGGGGCAAGAACTTCATGCACAGACAAGCTTCTCTTTTATTCTTTGCTTCTGCTAAATCCCGAAGAAAGGCTTCAAGGGGCAGCAGGAGACAGAAGCAGCCAAGGAAGCTGCAGAAGAGGTCCTGCCACCTTGCAAACCATGAAAAAGCTGGAAACAAATCACACAAAGGCATTCTAAAAGAGCGGATGAAAGCATAGAGCGCCTTTGCTAAGCGATGCTATGAAACAGTTCATGGTTTGGAGAACTGTGGTAAGGAAAGCAATCCGGCTCCGTGGTGATCATCAACAAGCAGATTTTCCCTTCTGTCTTTTCAAGCTTGAAATGTAAAGTTCCCAACAGAAAGCTCAGCTTTGCTCAGGAAATCCGACAACCTTACTTTTCGGGTTGGCATTTCATTCGTTTGGATATCATCACAACAAGACCTTGGGTGGTTTTGAATCCAGCCCGGCCACCCACCCACAAGAATAATTAAGCAGATCCTGTTAATGAAATCCTCGTTATGTAGACCAGACTAATGCTTGTAGAGGACTAGCGTTGTCGAGTGTAAACATATCCCCAAATACATGCACTTGACATATTGCCAAAGTTGTGCAGCCAAAGATGCCACTTTAGCACTGAAGTACCCCCACAGGAGGAGAAACAAGAAAATATCCAGAAAGGTCAACGGGCAAAACATGGAGCAAAATCAAATGATTATGCAAACAAGCCTGAATTGTTGAACGTCAGCCAGCCTTGCTCCAGCTGGGAAGGACTGTCGCCTCAACCTTGCAAGTGACTTTTTTTTTATGCAGCTCTCTCACTTATGCACTCGCTGATGATCAAGAAGAGAGGGGATCACTGAATCTACCAGATCTGGGGCTACTAATGCCAAAAAAGTAAGCTCTGCAGATGTGCTACCTCTATTAATAATCCAAGAATATACAGGTAGTCCTCAACTTACAACCATTCATTTAGTAACCGTTCAAAGTTACAGTGGGACTGAAAAAGGTGACTTCTGACCGTTTTTCACACTTGCAACCATCGCGGCCGACCCATGGTCACGTGATTTACATTCGGGTGATTGACAAGTGGCTCATATTTATGACGGATGCAGTGCCCCAGGGTCTTTGTGACCTTTGGACAAGCAAAGTCAAGGGGGGGAAGCCAGATTCATTTAACAACCGTGTGACTAATTTAACAACTGAAGTGATCCACTTAACAAATGTGGCAAGAAAAGCCCTAAAATGGGATAAAACGTACTTAACAACTGTCTCACTTAGCAACAGAAACATTAGGCTCAATTGTGGTCATAAATTGAGGACTGCCTGTACGGAATCCTCATCGCTTGCATAGGTTTAGAAAACGAAGCCAATGAGGAGATTCTGCTCTTAAACAAATAAGTCGAGAAACCTGATAATCTGTACATTTTATTTTACACTCCTGTTCACTCATTCTAAGCATTCCATGCCTGAGCCAGGAAGTCTTTAGGTAAAGGTAAAGGTAAAGGTTCCCCCGCACATGTGTGCTAGTCGTTTCCGACTCTAGGGGCCGGTGCTCATCTCCGTTTCATAGCCGAAGAGCCAGCGCTTGTCCGAGGACATCTCCGTGGTCATGTGGCCGGCATGACTAGACGCCAAAGGCGCACGGAACGCTGTTACCTTCCCACCGTAGTGGTCCCTATTTTTCTACTTGCATTTTTACGTGCTTTAGAACTGCTAGGTGGGCAGAAGCTGGGACGAGTAACAGGCGCTCACTCTGCTACGCGGCACTCGGGATTCGACCCGCCAAACTGCCGACCTTCCGATCGACAAGCTCAGCGTCCTAACCCACTGAGCCACCGCGTCCCTTAGGAAGTCTTTATACATGCATAATGATCTGTGGAAACAATCACAGCCCAACAACTTGTTCCCTTTTTCTTTTCTTTTTTTAAAAGGGAAGAATTTATGCAGACATATAAAGTTGCCCAAAATAATTGGGAAGGACACTAATTTGGGGGCAGGATAGTCTTCTCTTTTGCAAACAGTGTGTCCTTTTTTTCCTCCCCTCCCTCATCTACTCACTGTCCTGATGGTTACGATTCTCCATCACCAACAACCATCCCCTAGACAGAAAGGCTTAAAAAGTTAAATGAGCTTGGGGACCGGGAGAGCAATGCTGCATGAATTTGGATGAAGTTTGCTTGCTGGTGATCTGGCAGACTCTGTTAACTGCATGCTGAAGCTTACAAAACTGCAAAGTCCCATGAATAAATAAGAACTATGGTGTCTGAAGAAAAACAAAGGCCTCATGAAGCTTAAGACAGGCTGTATCCTTTTAAGTTGAAATGATTCCATGCAGTGGTGGGATTCATATATGTGAACAACAACATTCTCTGTGTGGATGCTGCTTCTGGAAGTCCGTTCTAGGCCTGGGCAACAAAAAATTAGCTACCGGTTCTGCTGAACTGGTGTGAACAGGATGAATCCCACCACTGACTCCATGGTTCCATTCATATGAGTGCCCATCCCACCACTTCAGAAGTGACAAAGCATTGGATCTTGGAGAAGAGATAGGTTAGATTAAAGGATCCAATTCATTCCTTTCTCTCAGTGAAGTCACCTTGAATGCCGGTCTGAAGACTCAGACAGGCTATAAATCAAATGAGTAAAAAAAAACAAACCACCAGGCTGATTCTTATATAAGCTTCTGACCTCTCCTGAATACTTTTCTGGATGGAGATCCAGCATGGATCACCATCTCCTCTGGTTTTCTGACCTGGGAAGGGGTGAACGGAAAACTGTTCAAGGATCGATTAAGGAGCAAAGAAAGTGGTGGCTTTGGTTTTGCAGTTGGAATAAATGGAAACCAAGGTGCTGTAGTGAAAGACCCAGGTTAAAATACACCTTGAGCTATGGAAATTCATGGGGGGGCATCGTCTCAACCCAACTTACCCACCTGTGTTGTCGTGGAGATAAAATTGGAGGTGGTGGTGCTATATACATTGCCTTGAGTTCTGGAGGAAAATTGGGACATAAATCCCCAAGGTTATCTGCTGAGAGATTCTGCGTTCTCTGAATCAAGGGAAAATGAGTTGGGAGCCACAACTCAGCCTTCTTACTTTCTGAAGGATCATGAGTCCATCCTGGAATGCTGTGAGTCTTCAGAAACCGTGTAGCTGTTTGTGGCTGTGTTTTTAAAAATTAATTTTAGGAATGGGGAATAAGAGATGAAAACCTGGTTCCATTCTCACCCTGAAAACTACCAAAAAGTGCTCGAGAGTGATCAGTTTTCATTAATTAGAGGGATCTTACAGTCCTACTGGACGATCACTTGAATATGAGCCAGCCGTTTGCTGTAGCTTCCAAAATAGCCAATGCAGTCCTAGTCTGCATTAACAGAGGGATAGAATCAAGATCACATGAAGTGTCAATACCACCTGAAGGGAGGACAAGAAACAATGGATGGAAACTAATCAAGGAGAGAAGCAACCTAGAACTAAAAAGAGGTTTCCTGACAGTTAAAATAATTAACCAGTGAAATGACTTGGCTCCAGAAGTTGTGGGTGCTCCATCACTGAAGGGTTTTAAGAAGAGACTGGACCGCCATTTGTCTGAAATTTTCCCTGCTTGAGCAGAGGATTGGACTAGAAGACCTCCAAGGTCCCTTCGAATCTCTGTTATTCTGGTTTTTTGTTGTTGTTTTTTGTTAATTGGCCAACTTGTTGGTAGATTTGATTGGTGTGACTTCCCAGTGCTTGGGGAAGGGCACAAATGGCAAGGCAGGGCTGCCTGCAATTTCCTTCCATTTGATTTTAACAGAAAAAACTCCTAGCCTCCCAAGCCTTGGTATCTTTATTTGCATTCATCTGTTTTCTTTACACAAACAATGTGGGAGGTATTCCCAATATAAAGCTATGTCTGTGAGAGAAAATTGGATCCGTGACGATCACCTGAAAGACATTGCTAGAAGCCGCAATATTGAAGTGTTGAATATGCGTGTGTTAGGAAATGATCTTACAGCTGAATGTGTAAACTAATTGGTATTGTTGTTGATGGTTGCACAGTCAGCCAGATGTTTAGACTGGATTTTTGTCTGCCTACTGAGTCCTTCTAAAGGATCTAGGATAGGCAGATGTTGCTATCTGATGATGTTAGAGGTACGGTTGCAGGATGTAATCTGTTCCAAGCAAAGCTGCCTTTTGCAATTGACTGATGGTGAATTCATCAATGCTGATAGTGTTCATGTGCCACTCCAGATGTTTTGGAATTGCACCCGAGGTGCCTATAACCATAAATACTACCTTTGCTTCGTTTTGCCACAAGTCATTCTATTTCTATTTGCAGATCTTTGTAGTTTGTGATTTTCTTCAGTTCTTTCTCTTCTCTTCTGCCGTCTCCAGGTATTGCAATGTCCACTATCTAGACTTTTTTTAAAATCTTTCTTATCAACAATTATCAACTCTTGGGTGAATGAATGACAGCCAGTGTTTTTCAGACCCATCCTTTCAGCCTGAAATATTCCTTTGTTCCTTCCTTCCTTCTTCTCTCCCTCCCTCCCTCCCTTCCTTCCTTCTTTCCTCCCTCCCTCCCTCCCTCCCCTTCTTTTCTTTTTTTCTATTTTGTATTAGTTTGTATTACTTTTTATCTTCATTTAAAAAAACCTTTAAGAAAAATTAGATTAAAAACAAAAGATCATTGGTTGCATAAGTGATCAATATTGACCTCCAAATGTCAATGGAACTGTCCAAGGAGAATTCCCATGATTATATTCCGCCCTCCCCTCTCTCCAATGGAATCTAATAGAATCCAGGGAAGCTCCAGACCATATAGTTTTGACTCCACAGTGAAAGATGGGCTACCTTGTAAAGCAAAAACAAGACCACCATACTTTACACTGACAATTTCTCTTAATTCCTCTTCTCTTCTACAATAATTTCTAAAGCAAATATTCTTTTAATCAAACTGAATGAAAACTGGCAGGAAAAAAAAATCCAAATAATGTGATAGATAGATAGATAGATAGATAGATAGATAGATAGATAGATAGATGATAGATAGATAGATAGATAGATAGATATGATAAAGTCAAAGAGAGAGACAGATAGACAAACAGATGATAGATGATAGTGATAGTAGGTTAATTAGAGCACATCCCCATCCAAGCCCGTGAACAGGTCTGATAGCCCTGATAGCCAAATCTGACTATTTTAATTTCATTTCCCAGCACCCCCAACTTTCAGCTTCTCTGCAATAATTTCAAAAGTCTGGCCATAAAAATGTATGTGTAAATCTCTGTGCACATTTTCCTCAATGTATGAAAAAGTCCAGCTCAGTATAAACTTACATTACGTATTCATGTCAGTGAGGGAAGTATGATAAGACAAGGCACTTTTCTACACTACAAAGACCTATTGAAATAATAAGGAATTGCATGCCAAAACATCTATGTTTTAGTAACTCATTCTTAAATGAAGCCTTTGTTCCACTAAGACCTGGGGCATTTTTACCAGAACAGCTGAGACTGCCTTCTTCATAGCAAGGGTGAACCTTTGTAACAAAAGAATGTTAGCCTCATTCTACTCTCTGCCCTTGGGCAGGCTTTGGTTTAATTTAAAATAAGTCTTTGGTTTCCAAATCTGCAGTAACACAAAATTGTTTCCCCTTAGCCATTTCACTCAGCTTTATTTATTTGAGTCTTTTTTATGTTGGCCCTGAATTGTTTAGGAGACTCTCTCTTCCTCCTTTCATTTACCACCACTTATAACAAGCCTTTGTGAAACGAAATGAAACTTTAGCTTGGAAAGACACACGCTGGCTAGATCATTAAAAGGGTTGATGTACAGCGATGGAGCAAGCATCTTTTTTCTGTTCATATGGTGGCTTGGAAAGAAAAGCAGATCTTCTCTATGGAGAGCAGAGTCCTCCATGTTGACATGGACTTATTATAAGCAGAGGGATAAAGACAGAGTTCACCCAAGGGATGAGAGAAGCTCAAGAAAGCTCTTCCATCAATGAATGTGTCAGGCTAGTGTGGACTACTGCACTGTCCAGCTGATGGAGTTCCATTCTTCTTGGCAAATCTCAAAACTAGTTAGTTAATGAAGGCAAATATACATGTCCCAGGGTAATGTTGCAGGATACAATCCAAATCTCTAGCAGAGTGTGTGCTTTGGGTTATTCTGTGTGTGGTATTGATATGGTGCCTGGTTGTGTGTAGCTTTTTAGTTGTTGGTTGGGATGTTATATATCATTTATATAAATCAGCCTGCTCGTATACAATAGTCCTCATTTTACAACTAAAGCTGATCCTGGAATGTTGGTCATAAGTCTATTTATTTATTTATTTATTTTTGGGACTTATATGCCGCCCTATCTCCCGAAGGACTCAGGGCAGCTAACAACAATAAAACACAATAATACAAATGATAAAAAAGATTAAACTAACAAGCCCCAATGATAAAAGAGCCTTGGTGGAGCAGTGGGCTAATGCCTCCTTAAGTAACACCAGCTGCCTGCAATTAGTGCAGGTTCGCATCCCACCAGGCTCAAGGTTGACTCAGCCTTCCATCCTTCCGAGGT
Source organism: Vipera berus (assembly GCF_964194415.1). NCBI lineage: Eukaryota > Metazoa > Chordata > Lepidosauria > Squamata > Viperidae > Vipera > Vipera berus. The sequence goes on along the minus strand of NC_138215.1, from coordinate 11,142,345 downwards.
AGGTAAAATGAGGACCCAGATTGTTGGGGGCAATTAGTTTAGTTTAGTTTAGTTTTATTAAATTTTTATACCGCCCTTCTCCCGAAGGACTCAGGGCGGTTATTAAGCTGACTTTGTAATAATGCCGCTTGGGGGGGGGGCAAAAGCCCTAATAAGCAGGCATATACATAGAATGAAGGCTACTGCTAAGCTTGTAAGCTGCCCTGAGTCTTCGGAGAAGGGCAGGATATAAATGGAATTAAAATAAAAAAATAAATAAAAATAAATAAATAAATAAAATGATAAAATATTAAAAATATTCTATTTAAAAAACCCTATCGTCAGTCCAGGTCAGCCTGATGGAAAAGAAATGTTTTGAGGTCGCGCCGAAAGGACCGGAGATCCGCGGCCATCCAGAGCTCAAGGGGAAGTTGATTCCACAGGGCAGGCGCTCCCACAGAGAAGGCAAGCAGTTTTGCAAGCAGTTGCTATTCTTGCAATGTCCCAGAAGGGTCCTTTAAGCTTTTAATATGTGTCTCTCTGTGTATATCCTTACATTGCAAAGACACGCACACTTCCTTTACATAAACCCTAGTGAGAAACGTTACGTTTCTGGAGAAAGAAGAAAAGGCACTTGAAAAATATGTAGCAGGTTTGAAAAGAAAAGAATCTCTGGAGATGTTCTCTAACATTCTTGCATCAATCTCTATCTATAGCCAAGTGCACAGAAGTCACCCAGAGTTTGGAGAATTTGGGAGATGAAATGAAGGAGAAATTAGATTACGTCTGGTCTGTTGCTTGCATCTATCTCAGAAAAGGATGTCACAGCATTGAGAAAATGGCAGAAACACGCCAAAGAAAATGATCAGGAGATCAGAGCAATGGAGAAAGGCTAAACATTTCAAGCAATTTTTACCTCAGGAAAGCACAAAGATGCACTCCAAAGAGGTCTATAGTCATAGATTAATGTGTCTGTGTGTGTGTGTGTGTGTGTGTGTTGTGTTGTGGTGTGGTGTGGTGTTTGTGTGTGTGTGTATTATAGTGCCAGCAGCCTAGATTTCTCAGAGCAAGGTGCAAGCTAATGTTTTACAAGAAGGAAATGGTCCTTTTTTTGTTTTGAGAAAATCAGCCTAAACTTTACTGCTTTAAACTAGCATGGGCTGTCTGCATTCCTGAATTGCTGATGGAGAAAGATTTCTGCCATTCTCAGATCTAAACTGTAGAAATTATGTAATTTGGGATTGTACCAATTTATAAACAGCTATATAAATCACGGAAATGGCTATGCAAAGTCGATAGACCCATGTGACACCTGCACATTACCATACAAAACCACAACCATTTGTCTTTTACTGGCAGGAGACCTAGTAGAAACACACAAAGATGCAAGCCCTGCAGATATTCAAAAGACCGGAAGCAATGGGGCAAGAGAGTTCACTAAAATCTTGTAACTTTTTAATCAAAAGGCTACTTCCAATTCGCTTTTGCACCTGCACAGCTTTTCCCACAATTAGGGAATGACAGAGGGGAATATAAATATAACTCTGCACAATTCAAAAAGAATCAAGAAAATAGCTGGATCACAATATGGCCAGATAAGGCAAGGGGGAATCATTTACAATAACCTAAGCTTCCCTATTCCCCATATAATTCACACAACTATAATCAGTGTGTAAACAGGGCATACTCATCTACAATCTTTTGTTTCGTTTTGAACTGTGGAGTTAAAAGTGCATGTCTTCTACTTTGGGTCAGGCGAGCAAATGTCATTGTGATCTCAAAGCCAAACAATGGTGGTATTAGTTAATAACACTAACACTAACAATAATAGAGTTGGAAGGGACCTTTGAGGTCTTCTAGTCCAACCCCCAGCTCAGGCAGGAAAACCTATCCCATTTCAGACAAACGGTTGCCCAATCTCTTCTTAAAAACTTCTAGTGTTGGAGCATTCACTGCTTCTGGAGGCAGTTTGTTCCACTGGTTAATTGTTCTAAATGTTCTTGAGAGATGTCTATGGAAATTCTCAGTCATCCAGGTCATGGTTATCCCAAAGGTGCTTTTTCAAAAGGCAACTGGACTTCCTTTGTTTTTTTTTGGGGGGGAGGGGGGGTTTTTTGAAGACATTTCACTTTTCATCCAAGAAGCTTCTTCAATTCTGAAGCACCAAGATCCTAAATAATAAATTGCATGGAAAGTTGTATACCTATTTGGCTGAAGGCTATTGAAAACCTCCCTGAGATCAGGAACTCTGCTTTATCGAGTGGACTTTTTTTGGGGGGCAGGGGGGGAGAAGCTTAGTAAGTAAGCTCTGGGTTTTAGGTGCCCTCACACCCAACAGCTTTTTAATCCCTGAGTGTGCAGGTTCAGTATTAATGGGATATTTTGGAAGATACCACATCTGGTCTCTGAGAGGGTAAACTAGATTAACTTGCTGTAACTTGCTACAGCTTCTCCCTGACTTATCATTCATTCAGAATGACTGGTTGACATTTCACTAGGACGAACCAGAGATTTGATGTTGTCTCTCCTTGTTTGACCAAGATATCCACAATGCTAGAAAGAAAGCATTGTCTTGCATAGTTTTTTCCCCCCATCAGTTCTCATTCAATCTGATAAAAGACATTTCATGTTCCACATGTCTTCCAAAGAGGTGGAAACAAAATCCAATGAAAGTCTCAGGGTTTGAGCATGTTGTTCCTGTGTGTATCATAGTTAAGAGGTGGCTAAGGAATGGCTATAAATATCCTACCTTTTACTTTACTAATCCCACAGTCAGCAGTCTATTCTTTACAATCAATAATCAGCTTTTTACTCTTCTATTCAATCCCAACAGACAACGTTAGGAGAGACGTCCGCCATATATATACATATATATATACAATGGAATATACAAATGGAATGAAGAATGTCAAAATTCATTTATAGCCAATATAAGATACCAATCAAAACTTGCAAAGCAAGAACATCTTTTAACATTGCAATCCCTAGAAATTTGCCCTCGGTTGTTCTCAACAGTTGTATTCACACAGTAGCCATAACCTGGTTAATGAATGAAGCCGTGGATTTGAACTCACCTATAAAGTAACTGAAGCAGATTGTAAAACAGGCTACTTCACAGGAAGGAAATTGAACGCAGACTCAAGATCTTTACCTGATTTGGTGAAGCAGGTTGTATGAATCCAGTCCATCTGTGAACTGCATATCTTGCTCTTTCCTTTCCAATATACTGGAAGCTGAATGCATACCCCTTCCCCCAAAAGCACACAAACACACACAGACATTTTTCTAAGAATAATAATCTCTAAGGAGTTTAGCCAACTGCCTGTTGGCATCAGGGAATTAAAGGTTTCCATTCCTCAAGAAAGGTTGCTGAATAGGATTTGCTAATAAGCCCAACAAAATGGTTACGTTTAGGTTAGTAAAGGGTGGAGGTAAAATTTTGCTCTTCAGAAAACTGAAAATATTCCAAGGAGTTATGCAGTTCTTGGGCCATCTGCCCATAGAACTAGATAATGCCTTGCAGGAAAAAAATATGTATCACCTTTTTATGGCAATTTATTTCAAAGCGGAAGACAATGTTGTTGATGAACTTCTCGCAATGCCATGCAGCGTACATGTGCATTAGGGGCGCTTGAATTGGCTTTGATCAGATTCACATTGACTGGGTTCAGAAAATCAAATTGATTTGTTTTTAACCCTTCCAATTAGATCAGACATGTCAAACACAAGGCCCGGGGGCCAGATCCGGCCCGCGAAGTGGTTTCATGCGGCCCCCGAAGCCATCCTGGAAACAGTGAGGGAACGGTCCCCGCTGCCTTGGCCCTGGCCCAGAGACCCTCCTTCTGCCAGAGACCCTCAGATCTGTCCCACTCCTGCCCAGGGCCCCATAGGCACCCTTGATGCGAATGATGTAGAGCTGGCCACGCCCACCCAGTAGGCCACGGCCACCCTGGCCATACCCCCCACCCCCCCGAGGACAACCACAATGCTGATGTGGCCCTCAATGAAATTGAGTTTGACACCCCTGAATTAGATGATAGACTTGGGTCAATTCTATCTGAAAAGTCATTTTCAATTGATTTCTTAAAAAAAAAACAGTTCAGAAAAGTCAATTGAGTTACCTTCGGATCAAAATTCCAAATTGAAGCTTGGCAACATCACTGGGTGAAGCTCCCATCTTTCATTGCAGCGCCTTCGAATCAGGAAGGCATGTCGTATAAAAAGCTTCACCACCTTACAGTAGCCTCTGGGCAATCCCGAGCAAGAAAAAAAGCTCAATACAGATAGTCCTCAATTTATGACCGCAATCAAGCCCCAAATTTCCACTGCTAAGAGAGACAATGGTTAATTGAGTTTTGCCCCATTTTATGACCTTGCTTGCCACCGTCGTTAAGGGAATCGCTGCACTTGTTAAGTTAGTAACAGTTAGTAAGGGAATCTGCCTTCCTCATTGACTTTATATTTATATTTATTAAATTTTTATACCGCCCTTCTCCCGAAGGACTCAGGGCGGTGTACAGGGCAATAAAAATCGAAATACAAAATACAAAAGTTAAAAAAGAATTAAATACTTATGCCCAATATAATACAATAATTAAAACTATGCTAAAACCCAAACCCAAACCCCAAACCCATCAAACCAGGCCGGATTGCTCGAATAAATAAGTTTTTAGATCGCGCCGGAAGGAGCGAAGGTCGGGGGCCATCCGGAGCTCAACCAGCAAGCGGTTCTGACTTTGCCTGTCAGAAGGTCGCAAAAGGGGAATCACATGACCCCGGGACCTTGAAACCGTCATAAATGTGAGTGAGTCAGTTGCCAAGTGTCTGAACCTGGGTCACGTGACCACAGGGATGCTGCAAGGGTCGTCCGTGTGAAAAACTGTCCTTTTTTCAGTGCTGTTGTAACTTTGAATGACCACTAAACAAACAGTTGTTAACTCTGCCCAAAGAAATTCTAACAACAATTTAAAAAATACACATCTATCCTGGATCCAATGGGGAGGGGGGGGGAATGAAAAGAACAAGTCACTTTCACCCGGGGAAGGAAACACTCCTGAAAATTGCAGAATAGCTTTCAGCACAGCATGAACTAGAACATAATTAAATAGTGGGAGAAGAGAACCAAATAAATCTGTTGTGTTTTTTTTTAAACCAAGTTCCTATCTTAGGAATCAGCCATCCTAACCCAAGCTAGTGCAATGGATTGGCTATCTTTGTACGCGTCCATTTCGCTGAGCGTCCCAATGACCTTCCCGAGTACAAACGGCTTCAAATTAAATTATAACATTGCTGATAGTCAACAGACCGAGAGATGAAACTGATTGGGGTTCTGCCAGGCCTGCTCGAGTTTTCCTTCCATGTTTAACCATCACCTCGTCTTTCCCAACGACGGCGTCCTTTTCTTTTCTTTTCTTTTTTTTCTTCCCCTTCTCACCTTTCCTTCTTGTAGCAAGCCTCTCTTCCTCTCCCTCATTTAGTCAAAGTCAAAGCCGTGCGATTCAATGGCGTTTAAAATTCTAAGACTTTCAAGGTCCGGAAACACTCAGGGTGGCGTTCCAGCTTTGGCTCTCAAACATCTGCAGTTTTCAAAGGGGGGTGGTAGAGGGGGGAGGGGGGAAAGAGAAGTGAGCCTCTTTTCATGAGAGTTCAGCTTCATGAATGCAAAATTACAGGCTGCTCGGAAAGAGATCCTCTATCCTTTGGAAATGCAGCAAATAGCTTATTCTTCCATGGGCTTAAGAGTCCCCACCCCCATTCTCTCTCTCTCTCTCTCACACACACACACACACACACACACACACAGAAAGGGGGGGGAGAAAAGAGAAAAAGGGGTGAAAGAGAAAAGAGAGAGAGGGGTGAAAGAGAAAATGGGGGGGTAAGAGAGAATGCATTTTTGTGTAGCACTTTCCTAACTGTTGACCCAAATGAGCACTTAACACAATCAGATCTCCTAGGACAACAGACTAATCCCACTAATGGGATTACAGGCCATGCTAAAGACAGCATGCCTTGATGGTCTGCATGGTAATGTCCTCCACTCCACCCTTCGTATTGAATATTATCCTGGTGCTACATTTTTCCTTGAAGAACCACACAACTGGTCTCGCACAAACCACAGAATCACCAGTTGGAGAATATCTAGTCTAACTCCTTGCCCAGGGCAGGATCCACAGAATTCCTGAAAAGTTTAATTCCTGACCTAGTTTAAACATCTCCAACAAGGCAAGACACTACTAGCTCCTGATGCAATCTGCCCTAGGTGTTGCCTTCCAAAATTTCTCTTTTCATTCAGATTTCTTATGCTTGTTCCTCAAACCTGGCACATTTTGATGGAGGCACTGGAAACTTTAGGTCACATAACTCGATCTGTCATATAAAAAAAAATGCTTAACACCATGCTACAGAGGTTCATTAACCTGGACAGCTTTCTGCAGAGTAAAATGCTTTTTCTGAAGTTACTGTAGATAAGTGATGGACAGGCAAATTCCTCTACATTTTCTTTGAACTTGGTTTGTTGAAATGAAATTTGATGCTTTTAATTTCTTTCAACAGAGAAAGGAATTTCAGTGACATTTTTCTTCGGTGCTGCAGTCTGCAGAGTCCTTAGGTTCTTTATGTTTCCATTCGGGACCCAGGAAAGACTTCAGGTGACAACTTCTCTCACACAGCTTGTAATGGAATAGGTGGATGACCTTGGGGGATGAGGGGAAGAGATGTTGCCTAGGAAACAATCAGTCAAGAAAGGCAGGAGCCACCCCCCCCCCTGGATAAGCATCTCTCCACCAATAATCAACACCCAGATCAACATAGATTAACTCCAAGATTAACATCAGACCAACAATTAAGTAAATGATACTACAGTCAAGAAACTGCCAAAGAGGTCAACATTAAACAGCCCAGCCAAAGAACTTGTAAGACCTTCCCCACCAACACTAGAGTAAGGGTGGGGATGGTCTTAGAAGACAAGACACTAGGACAAGACGCTAGAATATAAACTGAGAGCAAACCCAACTCTTTACCAGCACTGATGATATCTGGTTTGGGTAACGAAGCATCTGCACAAAAACAAGCAAGCTCAGAGAGCACCAAGGTCCCATTTCAACCCTGAGCTACAAATAATCTCCTTGATTGGTGCAAGTTTCTCTTAATGTAGCCTGACAATAAAGTAGAATTAGCTCATCTAGTGATATCTCCTGTCTGATTTACCTAAGGAGGTGGACAAAGCTTTTTCAGACAGGGAAGGTACTGAATGATAAGTGTTCTGTACCAGCCTGCTACTGGCCCTGCAGAAAAGGCAGGGACAACCCCTTTACAAATGGCAAGAGGCTGGAATAGAGCCTGCCAAATTTATTAACATAAAACAGACACCAACCATAAAACAGGAGCTATGAAACAGGAACTATTCAAGTGGTTGCCTTCAGCAAACTAGCCCTCCCACGCATTCCCCCTTAAATACAGTTCAGGGCTTCTCTCTGCCTCCTTCTCTCTGCCTCCTTCTCTCTGCCTCCTTCTCTCTGCCTCCTTCCGAGGAGCCCCATTGTCTTCCTCTGTTTACTCCTGATTGACTGCCTCCTGCATCGGGCGTCCTTGAACAGGGCCAGCTGTGGGTCATCTTCATCCACGCTGTCAGGCTCACACAGCTGGGTCTGCGTCGTGACCGGATGAGAGGGCCCTGGCTGGGGGCTCTCATCAAGCTCTTCAACACCCCCCTCCTCCTCCTCCTCTGAGTCGTCCGACCGAACTGCCGAACCCACAGGCTGACCCTGAATCACAACAGATAAGATACTTTAGGGAAAACAACATCAACAAGAAGCACCCTTGCTCACCTCTAACTGCAAAGTAAGCTCAAATACCCTCAAGGGAAATGCCAACGAATTTTGGAAGCTCACCCACATCCTGAAAATAAGGTAGAAAAACAGAAACCTCCTTCACAGGGAAGGAAATCTGTAGAGAAAAGTACAAGGCAGGTTTCAGTAAAGCACCCATGTAAGAAGGTGCTCTGAGGAAGTTAGACTGAAACTTCCATTCAACCTTGTCTTTATTTAATCTAATACTCCCGAGGGGAGCCAATGCTTTACAAAGGAATGCCTCCTGATTTTATTTTTTTTTGGTCTGTGAAATTCATATAGAAAGCTGCACATTAATCACTGGTATGTTTAATCTCATTCATTTATTTAAGTCTTTTTTTTTTCTCCATTGTATCTCAGAAATAAACCTGAGGGGCAAAGTGAGTGGCAGGAAAAGCATTTTGATGCCAGCTTATAGATTCAACCTCCAGCATCTCCAATTAGGACTTCGGCCTTTTTGTTTTGTTTGCAAACTGCTACTGGTCTGGAGAATAATATTAAACAAGATGAACTATTGGTCAGTCTTGCTGTGAAACAACGTTCTCTATCCTTCCGATAAAATGAATCTGCTTATGTCCACTCCATGTCCATTGCAAGGATCTGTCAGCTCAACCCTGGAGTAGGAATATTCTCTTCTACCCACGTTATTACTTTACATCCCATCCTTTTTACAACTGGATGTAATATTGGATATTACGCAGTCACCTTATTATGGCTATTCCAGCATTTCTACAGGGTTTTTTTTAATCGCTAAACAGGACTCTAACTCACCCTAGTTACAGATAATAAACACCATGAGGACCCAGATTGTTGGGGGCAATTAAGCTGACTTTGTAATAATGCCGCTTGGGGTGTGTGAAAGCCCTAATAAGCAGGCATATACATAGAATGAAGGCTACTGCTAAGTTTGTAAAGCCGCCCTGAGTCTTCAGAGAAGGGCGGGATATAAATGGAATTAAAATAAATAAAAAAATAAAAAATGTATGATAAACAGCAAGGCTTTTTTTCTCATAGAACGCTCAGAACGGAGTTCCAGCACCTTTTTTGAATGGAACCTTGTAGGGTAGGCAAGGCGGGTTGCATGACGTGTGTGAGTTCCGGCACCTTTTTCTTTTACAAAAAAAGCACTGATAAACAGTGTGATTTATTGTGCCCATATACAGCCTGCCTTCACACCAAAGGGAAGAAACAGTCCAATTTGGGTTACCTATCTCCTCTCTGGTCATCGGCTACTTCTTTGTACTTCCTCATGCTTAATAATGTGCAAGGCATCACACACGACAATTCTTCATACATCTACTGCATATGAAGATTTTTGCAGCCCAGATCACATTCATTTTCACTCCTTTATCTTAAATGATATATAAAGTTTCCCATTTAGCAATGTTCAGTGTTTTGATGTATTTTAAATTCTGTTTCATTAGTTTGTTCCCCCCCCCCGCTTCTTTTAAACAGAAAGGTGATATTACATTTTAAAACAAATAAGCATTCAAAAAATATGTGCAAGAAAAATCTACGATTCGGGAGCGTCAAGTGAAAGAAGAAAAGGATGATCTTAAGAAAGGGTGAAGAGATTTTAAAAAAGACATTGCTAGAAAAGATTCAAAATCAACTGCAATAAGAAGAATGTATAATTAACTTTAAAAAAAAACTAATAGCTTGCATAATTGGTTTGCTATTTAAGCCTATGTTGGAGATGCTTAGCTGGTTGATTATTTAAGTAAGCCATGTTCCGCACTGCACTACACAAAACAATATGCTCCAATATCTGTTGGGTTTTTCTTTACAAGCCCATCATGGCTTGTAAAATACTTTTTCCAGCAATGTATCTGGTAAAAACAAATCCAATCTATTGTTTAAGCCTGCTAACAAGAAAGGATAATTATAGAGTTATCTCTCACTTAAATAACAGGTCTAATTGTCCACATGCTTTATAAATTTCTCAGCACTTTGTTGGACTGCAGGAAGAAACCCAAGCAGAGAGAAACAGAAAACAATGCATACAAATAACATTTTGACAAAAAAAATGTAGCTTTGAAATCAATGTCATGTCTTCACAAACAGTCAAGAACAATTCAAGGACAAAGATATTAGAACATAAACATTTTCTTTGGTTGTTTATGCAATAATCCACTGAAAACTGAAACATCTGTTAAAAATGAAGAAACTCTTCATAAATAGGATGGAAATAATTTAAAATATAAAATATGTGAATGCTGGAGAATATGAGACTGGTAGTAACATTTTTCTATTGAAGGAGATTTTTTTCTGGAAAGGTGAGATACAAAGATGGAATTCTGTTTCAGCTGCATCTGTTCACCCTCTTAGAGTTATTAAGTTTCCTTTGGGGAAAGACTAGACTTTGAAGAATGAAAAATCTATGTGCTCCAACTAACCACATTTCAAAAAGTCATCATTAGAAGCCTTCCTTCCTTCCTTCCTTCCTTCCTTCCTTCCTTCCTTCCTTCCTTCCTTCCTTCCTTCCTTCCTTCCTTCCTTCCCTTCCCTTCCCTTCCCTTCCCTTCCCTTTCTTTCTTTCTTTCTTTTTCTTTTTTTCTTTCATCAATTGTCTCTGATTCTCAAAGACTGCCTGGACAAGTCCCTGCAGTTTTCTTGGCAAGGTTTTTCAAAAATGGTTTGCCATTGCCCCTTTCCCAGGGCTGAGAGATAGTGACTGGCCCAAGGTCACTCAGCTGGCTTTGTACATAACCACTACACCAAACCAACTGTCATTCATCAGAAGTATCAAAACTTAAACTGAAATATATAAGGAACATTTCCCCCCAAAAAAATCATAAATTGCTAATATAGATAGTAGGAAATTATGCTTTCTTCATTTAGATTTAGGTCCTCCCTATCAGAAAAGAAATATAACATTGATCAGTGAAACAATATATCTTCAACCAGAAAATAGAAAATCTATTAATATTGTACTAGTTAGGAGAAGAATTTCTAAATAGGTTGCAAGAAGTTATCTCGCTGGACGTCTAGTGTATTGTACCAGTAAAGAAGATATCAGCAGATTCTCTTGTCACAAGATGTCACCTGAATAGAAAATTGAAAGTGGCAGATAGTAAACAAAAGTTAAGTTAGTGGAAAAAGAGCACTCCTTAAGAATGATTCATTTCATTTCTGGCATGGAGATATAGTTGACACCCTGCAACAAATCACAAGTCAGATGCTGAGACAGTCATATATTGTCCACGCTATGTCTTTGGAAAAAACAAAAAAGAATCTAGAAAGCTTGATTTGGTAAGATACTGTAGTTCTCTGAATTTTATGGCTTAAGTTAGCACTTTGAATGGGCTCCAGAAATCAAAATCATCTTGCTTACATGTTTGGAATACAGTAAGGGATTTGAGCAATTCATACACAAACTAGCTTGCAGTTCAACGTGCTAGTTTTAACCTTTCATGCCTTATATGATTTGGTTCCTAGGTACCTTCGGAACCATCTCTTGCAGATAGAATTCACTCATCCAGTTTCCTCATGGGAAAAGCTGATAGTTCCTGTGTTGGGGAAAGAGAGAGACAGGCGTTCATAAGCAGTGTTTCTTCATAATGATGCTTCCTCCAGGTGGTGTCAATGGCAGACATTCTTTAGCAAGATGTAGATTCAAGCCCTAGCAATAGCACTTAGACTTATATACCGCTTCAGAGTGCTTTACAGCCTCTCTAAGTGGTTTATCAAGTCAGCATGTTGCCCCCAACAATCTGGGTCCTCATTTTAATGACCTTAAGAAGGATGGAAGGCTGAGTCAACCTTGAGCCAGTCCAGAAACAGTCAGCATAATTAGCCTGCAATACTGCATTCTAACCACTACAGCTATTTAAAAGAGCCAAACAATTACCAACCTTCCCAAAGATCAAGCAGATATTCTGTACAGCACAAGATAGGCAGAATGTCAACAGAAAAAAGCCTGAAGGCTGGAAAGTGCAGAATTGCACACCTTTTAAGGCTAGCAAGTTGTAACGATGATCTATGTAAGCCACCTATATAGTGCTAAAGCTTTCTGCACTTTGGAACAATATCCTTCCTGTCTTGATGATTTTCCACTGGTTAATTAAGACCTCTTGGCTTTAGAGGGCAACAAAGGAATTCAATGGAAGGATTGGGTTATTGTTGTTAATATTGTGCTGTTTATGATTAAATGCTTGTGATTCAGCCACAAGAACAGCCAATGCAATTCTAGGCTGCATTAATAGAGGAATAGGATCAATCAATCAATCAAACAAACACATGAAGGATTAGTATTGCTTTATAAAGTTTTTGGTCACCACAATAGAAAAAAGATGTTGAAATTCTGGAAAGAGTGCAGAGAAAAGCAACAAGAATGACTAGGGGACTGGGGACTAAAACATACGAAGAAGAGAGTTGCAAGAATTGAGTAAGGCTAGTCTGCTGAAAAGAAGGACTAGAAGAGTCATGATAGCAGCGTTTCAATATTTGAGGGGCTGACACAAAGAAGAGGGAGTCAACCTATTTTTCAAAGCACCAGATGGCAAAACAAGAAACAATGGATGGAATTATTCATTTAGCGTATGGCTGGTCATACACAGAATTAAAAGCACTTCATATTTACAAGTTAGAACAGTTAAAACAGGTTTTTTGTTTTTTTAAAAAGAAGCAATTATAAAACCTAAGAGGAAAACAGAAATAACATTTCAGAGTTTAATGTCGAGTTTGGAGATCCAGTCAGTAGCTACCATTGTTACGCAGAGGAAGTCCTTAAAATCTCCTGGGTATCTTCTATTAGTGCATTCCCTTCCTCACTATATGTTGGATAGTCTGTCGTGGAGCCCCGCAATCACATTGTGCTGAAGTTGTCTTTCCCCATTTATACAGAGAATGGATGGAAACTAAACCAGGAGAGAAGCAACCTAAAATTAAGGAGAAATTTCCTAACGGTGAGAACAAATAACTAGGCTTGCCTTCAGAAGTTGTGGGTGCTCCATCACTTTAAAAAGAAAAGAAAAGAAAAGATGGGGCAGCCATTTGTCTGAAATGGTATAGGGTCTTCTGCTCAAGCAGGGGGTTGGACTAGAAGACCTCCAAGGCCCCTTCCAACTCTACGTTTTATGTTCAGCGTTGTGTTTATTGCATTTTTATGTTGACAGTGTTAACTGCCAAGCATCCTTTCTGAACAAGGCAATATATAGGGTAGAGAGCTAATGTGGAGTATTTTAAAATATTTCAGAAATCAATACGGGACACCAAAATGGAAAGCTATTTTCCAAAAAAGGAATTCTTTATACCTTATTTCACAAAGCTCATATTTCAAGCTCTGTGTTTCCTTATCTCTTCTGGCAGTTCACTCTATGAATTACATCAGATTTCTTTTCTTTTTTCCCAGCTGCTACATATACTCAGGTTTCTTGAGCAGATCTGGTAATGTGAGAACACATTCCTAAAATGGGTGGATGTCTTTCCTCTCTCTCTCTCTCTCTCTCCCCCTTCTCCATGCATCCCAACCCAGTATGTTATTCCGTTACAGATTGGAAATGAAAATTCCTACCTGAAAAGCAGCTCATATAAGACTGATAAAACGTAAGGGGGGGGCAAGTAACGGTATTATGCAATTTATCACGCAGATATCCCTGTGTTTAAACACATGTACTGGCTCACAAAGGAGGAGGGGAAGAACAATAAAAAAAGTCTCCTAGAAAATGAATACCCTGTCAACTAAGTCAACAGCAATGATACAGTGATAGAAGCCAGCCGTTTTGTCACATTGTTTTATCACTATAATTGCATCAGGAACACAGTAACTGTCTGGGAAAGATAAGATGAAGTGAGGCTGCTCTTGTTAAGGTGGGCTCTTGCTTCTGAAGTTTCCCATTTTGGAATTTATAGAACGATTCTTTCTTTTGGACCTGACGTCCAATTATTTTCCTTTCCTTCAGAAGATCTCTCATCCTCTGAAAGAGCAATCAAGAGCATCTTGGCTCGGTTTTCCCCTCTCAGCCAAGCTGGAACCAAATGATACAGGAAAACAAAAAGGGAAGGACAAACACTGCTGTCACTCTTCAGGGTCTTCCGCGGCTTCACTCTCTATGGCCTGCATATCAATGGGTAATTCCATTCCTCCGTGTGCTTGAGCAGAATTTCGAAAGCATGGCATTCTTCCAGCATTCCAGCGACTGGGTAGAAATGAACGGGTGTGAACAAAGCTAAAATCTCTGAGGATGAGAAGAAACACTTGACTAAAGAATGTTGGGCAACAGTTGGTACAACCCGGGTTCTCCTGGTCCTCTTGGTAGAACTGCCGGTCCACACTAGTCCCTCTCTCAGGCACCTCTGCTTGCCTGGGTCACATGGTGGAGTGGTGATCAGTCTCCCCTAGCAGGAAAGTCACATGATGTGGTGGTGGTGGTGGTCAGTCTCTCCCAGCCAGCAGGTCACATGATGGGAAGGTATTCAGGTGGCTTGTTGGCCCTTCTTCTCTCTTCTCTTCTCTTCTCTTCTCTTCTCTTCTCTTCTCTTCTCTTCTCTTCTCTTCTCTTCTCTTCTCTTCTCTTCTCTTCTCTTCTCTTCTCTTCTCTTCTCTTCTCTTCTCTCTCTTGCACTGCCTGCTGGGTTCTCCTTCCACAGCCTCTGCTCCTTTGTCGATTCCTCTGCTCGCCTCCCTTTCACTCAGACTCTCTCTTTCAAGCTTGCCCCACAGAATCCTCTCCTATTCTGTCCCCTTCATCAGCACTAAGCCAAACAAAAGTGAACTCAGAAGCAAGAGAGAAGCACAGAGTTCTGCAGACACTTGCAAATATTTTTGAAATGGTCAGATGCTAGGCCAAGGGTAGGCAACCTCGGCTCTTTTATGACTCATGGACTTCAACTATGCTGACTCAGGAATTCTGGGGGTTGAAGTCCATGAGTCATAAAAGAGCCGAGGTTGCCTAGCCCTGTGCTAGGCCATCTCTGGTGAAAGCATTATTTCCTCGCTTTGGGTAAGTCCCTAAGAGGAAGAGCATTAGAAATGGTGGCAAAGAGGAGGAAACAATTAGCCTCTTCATCCCAGATTCTTTTTCAACCTCTGTTTCTCCCTGAATTGCTCAAAAAATTTCTTTGGGGCATATTAAACAGATCCTACATGGTATAATAGTGATTGGATAGACCAAGCTCAAATCTCTATTCAACCATGTTGAATAACAGAATAACAGAGTTGGAAGGGACATTGGAGGTCTTCTAGTCCAACCCTCACTTAGGCAGGAAATCCTATACTATTTCAGACAAATGGTTGCCCAATCTCTTCTTATAAAACCTCCAGTGTTGGAGCACCCACAACTTCTGGAGGCAAGTCGTTCCACCGGTTAAATTGCTCTGACTGTCAGGAAAGTTCTCCTTGGTTCTAGGTTGCTTCTCTCCTTGATTCATTAATACAAGACTCATTGGTCCATTTGGAATCTACTACTGATTCAATCGTCAGACTATCAGTACAGAGTCTCCCAAAATACATTAGTATTCTCCCTAATGCCAGTCAGTCAGTATGCAGACCTTGTTATCATTATGCAGAAATGTTTTGTTCAATGCATCCATTCTTCTTCTCCTCCACAGGACACCCTGCTCTCTGCCAAGAAGACTCAGCTGCAGATTAAAAATGGCAAAACCCTTGAAAAACGATGGCCGCTTGGGAAATTACCAGCCAGGGTTTCACAAAGTGTCAAACCCTTGATAGGGAAACAGGCTGTTTTGTATTTGTGCCATGTATAGCCTCTGTTTCTTGCACAAAGTGCCGCAGAATAAGCAGTCAGCCTATGCGTTACACTAATCAGATCAGGAATCTGATTTGGGGAGCTGGCGAATAGTTTGGGATGGATTGCCAGCAGCCAAAGCATTTCAAGAAGGTAAACACAAGTCAGCAGCTGACCATCTAGCCTTAGCAAAACTTACTTTTTCTTTTTTTCAAGATAAAACATTCATGTTTTTTTTTAAAAAATGGAAACTTTAGAACTGGAGTTCAATAAAAGCTTTGGACACCCTTCTATCAAATATAGAAGGTTAGACAGTTAGAACAATGAGCCTGACAGTTAGAACAATTAACCAATGGAGCAACCTGCCTCCAGAAGCGGTGAATGCTCCAACACTGGAGGTTTTTAAGAAGAGACTGGACAGCCATTTGCCTGAAATGGTATAGGGTTTCCTGCCTGAGCAGGGGGTTGGACTAGATGACCTCCAAGGTCCCTTCCACCTTATTATTATTATTATTATTATTATTATTATTATTATTATTATTATTATTATTATTCAATATTTTGCTTGGGTCTATTTGATTTTATCGGAGAAATGGAAGTGCACAAGGAAAGAATCAGAAAGTAGGAGGAATTCAACCAACCTGGACCTTAGTATGCAATCACTCACTGACATTCAACATTGCCTCTGAAATACACATTCTTTAATGAAAGAAAAGGGGCATAACCTACAATCCCAGGACTTTATACTAGGAAGGGAAGTCCTGGCAGCCCGTCCCTAAACTATCACTACATTACAATATACATTGTGATATGTTAAGAACAAATCTTAAATTTTGTGGTGAATAGCTTTATTGAGTATAAACACTTAGTTAAAGTAACAGCTATAACAAAGAGACAGTTTGATACAGTGGTTCAGGCACCAGATATAGAAGAGCAGGCAGAGCCTGGGTCAAAAAAGTGCAAAGAACAACAACTAAGATGATTAAAAGCCTGGAGACTAAAACATATGAAGAACAATTGCAGGATTTGGGAATGGTCAGTCTAGAGAAAAGAAGGACAGGGGGAGGCATGATAGCAGTATTCCAATATTTGAGAGGCTGCCAAAAGGAGGAGGGGATCCATTTATTTCCCAAAGCACCAGAAGGCAAGACAAGAAACAATGGTTGGAAATTAATCAAGGAGAGAAGCAACCTGGAATTAAGGAGAAACTTCCTAACAGTGAGAGCAATTAACCAGTGGAACAGCTTGCCTTCAGAGGTTGTAGGTGCTTTATCACTGGAGGTTTTTAAGAAGAGACTAGTCACTTGTCTGAAATGATATAGGGACTCCTGTTTGAGCAGGGAGCTAGACTAGAAGACCTCCAAGGTCCCTTCCAGCTCTATTCTGATTGAGTAATCAGCCTAGAGTCCTCAGGGAGAAGGGCGGTATATAAATGTTATTAAATTAAATTAAATTAAATTATGTTCCCATAAATGATCTAAATCCAACCCCTCTTTAATTCTGTTGACTCTTATCTAACACCAGTTTAGTGCTGACTGTTAGTTGACTAGATTCTTGTGAATAGGCATGAGCAATAAATCACCTTAACTGGAACTTAATGTGTAATCCTGATTCTTTGTGACTGACACCAGACTAGAAACCAGGTGACTGTGAGTTCTAGTATCACTTTAGGCATGAAGCCAGCTGGGTGACTTTGGACCAGTCCTTCTCTCTCATCTCTAGGAAAGAGGCAATGGAAAACCAGTTCTGAAATGTTACCAAGAAAGCTTCGTGGACTTTCCAGACGGTCACCAGGGGTCAACACTGGACCCCTTCACACATAAAGTCATAAAGTTAAGAACAAAATCATTGTTTATCTTCCTCTCTCCTCCTTTGATGTCCTGTACTCACACACTGCAGGCATGGTCCTCTGTCACCTGACCTCAATGAGTCCTTGCTTGGAACAGCGCTATTGCTTCACTGCAAGGTAGATTATCACTGCCATAAACCAGGTCCTGGATTATCAGTCCTAGAAGAACATTTGCCTAAGAAAAGGCAGCTGATCAGCAAGCATAGGATTGGCTTTTGCAAGTTAGACCAGTCAAAAGGGGTACAAAAGGAGAATTCATTCATTCTTTTCTCTCTCCCCCCTCCCTCAAATTTTGTTTATTGCTGCCTCCCAGAGAGGCATCAGATGAAATATCCTCTTGTTTCCCAATCGCGGCAACAGCACGGTTCAGGAAGATCTGTCATGTCATTGAGCTTTATCATGGTAATTACATCAGGAACAAGTTTACTATGTGAAAAAGATGTACGATTACAAGAACCCATCCACGGCACCAGCAGCTGTGGCTGAATAAGTTTTGGGGGGCAAGTGTAGGCTAGAAATATTTGAGCATCCTAGCAAGCCTGCAGAAGGAGATGAGGGAACCACTCCTGATTGGTTTCTTCCCCACAGAGCTTCTGTAGAAGCTAGAAATTGAGCCCTATAAGTCTGATTTCACAAAGATTGTTGCTTGCTAAAGGGCAAAATTAATTGAGCAATAACCTCCAGTTAGCCCGGATCCACATGGATTTTAAAAAGCTATCAGCGGACCCTTTATGTTATTTCTATCACAGTATCTGAGACCCCTCGTAAAATCCTTCCCAGCTGTCTTCATTCTTCTTTTCAAAAAAAAAAAAATCATGGATGCTTGAGGAATTCAGCTTTGACAATTCTGATGCAAACTGAAAATATGCAGAGAATAACAATGAACTCTCCATTAAGTTCCTTGCTTCACAGATGTTCTCTGACGGAACAGGCATCAAAGTTACAGAAGACAATCCAATGTCCTAACCTGTCTTCTAGGGTTGCTATGATATCAAATGAAGATGGAAATGAGAACCGAATGAGCTGTTTCATTTACTGTAGATTGGGCTGTTTTATTCCTAAAGGAGCTAATAAGATCCGCCGTGACAGCTCATCTCAATTCATTTCCACTTAGGAAGCTCTTCTACACTAAATTTTGTACTTCTGTATTTTTTTTTTAAAAAATCCATATAGGAAATGCCAGCATAATGAAGTTTACATTATCATATATGGCATATATATGGCATATAAATCAAGTGAACCCACTGCCAACTTCAGTGTGGGAACTAAATGTGTTGAAGCTATACGTTACTGTTCAGCAATTTAAGATATTAAGTGCCCATTCCTTGTCCCAGTTCAAGATTTGTTTGTCTTTTGTTAATGCAAAATCATTTCAGTGCCATTTATTGCACTTTGGATAAAGCTTTTTGCATGGGGTTTTGTTTTTGTTTTTTTTGTTTTTTGGTCTTAGAAAAATCTTATACAGAAAAGTGAGTAAATTTCAAATACTAAGCATTATCTCCCACATAGAAGGGGGCGGTTAGGTTCATACAGCAAATTTGGCCTGGTTTCCTGTGGAGAGAGAGAGAAAAAAAGTGAAGACTTTGCAGAATCCTTTTCCTGAAAATGTCTTGTACAGGCTGGTTTTTTTTTTTTTTGTTTTTTAATCCCATTTATATCCCGCCCTTCTCCGAAGACTCAGGGCGGCTTACAAGCTTAGCAGTAGCCTTCATTCTATGTATATGCCTGCTTATTAGGGCTTTCGGCCCCCCCCAAGCGGCATTATTACAAAGTCAGCTTATTGCCCCCAACCATCTGGGTCCTCATTTTACCTACCTCGGAAGGATGGAAGGCTGAGTCAACCTTGAGCCTGGTGGGATGCGAACCTGCACTAATTGCAGGCAGCTGGTGTTACTTAAGGAGGCATTAGCCCACTGCTCCACCAAGGCTCTTGGTCAGGGGTCTTCAAAGTTGGCCCTTTTATGACTTGTGGATTTCAACTCCCAGAATTCCTCAGCCAGGCACACTGCCTGAGGAAGTCTGGGAGTTGAAGTCCACAAGTCATAAAAGGGCCAACTTTGAAGACCCTTGCTCTTGGTGATAGCTGAGCTTTTTACAAAAACTATGGTCAGAAATAATGGATATAAGCTGCAGCTCCATAGATTTCATTTAAATATCAAGAAAAAGTTTCTGACATTAAAACCTGTACAAAATGAAAGAGTCTAACAATGGAGGGTGTAGGTTTTCCATCTCTGGAGATTTTGAAGAGGAGACTAAATAGCCAGTTTTCACGAATAGCTGAATTAGTTTTACTGCGCCTTGCAAAGGGTGGCAATAGATGATCCTTATGGCCTCTCCAAAGTCCACACATCTATGGTTGTGGGTGTGCAATACAGTTCTTCCTAGCATTTGTCTCTCTCAGTTCAGTAGCTGTGGTTGCATAATACACCTCTTCTTCATAGCATTTGTTTGCTTAATTGCGTGGTCTGCTTATCCTGCACTGCGTTTGTCTAATTCTTATAGCAAAAGTTACTCGATGAACGATGGGAGGAAGATTAGTTTTTCAACTAGTTTGTTGCAGAGCCTAACTCTAGTGTAAACTAAGAGGGAGTAATTGGTCCGGCAACACTGAGGTGGGAGAACTAGAATTACTCCCTTTTTCCTCCCATATCTTAACCACTAGACCAGGGGTCTTCAAACTTGGCCCTTTTATGACTTGTGGACTTTAAGTCCCAGAATTCCTCAGCCAGGCATGCATGCCTGGCTGAGGAATTCTGGGAGTTGAAGTCCACAAGTCATAAAAGGGCCAAGTTTGAAGACCCCTGGAATAGACCAAACTGGTTCTTGTTTTGCACAACACAGGACAATATCATAAAGTAATCAGAGCATCTTAGTATTCTACTTTCATGCAGTATAGCGAGCAACACGAAAAACTAACCAACACAGCCACTTGGTCATTAACCAAATCCTGGTGTAACATTTTCAGTGAAGATAATTCTTCCCTTTGCAAGAGAGAACAACCACAGCTCCTTCCAAAGCTCACAGTCAGAACTACATTATGACAAATGGAGAGAAGAATAGAATTGTGATTCATTCAAGTCCTCCAGCTTAAAGCACATTTCATTCAGTTTTCATTGAATAAAATGTATGTATGTTTTTTTTCTGCACATTTCCTTATATAAGCACTTCTGCGTTCTTTTTTATAACATTTCTTGTTTGTTTGTAATGTTCCCAAAGACATTCTGTAACTTTCTCCACTCCTCTATCTTCTATTCTCTCTCTCTCATCTGTATCTATCATCTACCTATCTATCTATATTATCTGTATCTATCATCTTCTCTAATCTATCAATCATCTCTATTGTATCTATCTATCTATCTATCTATCTATCTATCTATCTATCTATCTATCTATCTATCTATCTATCTATCTATCTATCTATCTATCTATCAAATCTATCATCTCTCTCTAATCTAATCTATCATCTCTATCATCTCTCTCTCATCTATCTATCATTTTTTTCTTTCTCTCTAAAATCTATCTGTCATCTCTATCATATTTTATCTATCATCTATCATTTAATCTATCTACACAATTACATATATAAGAGTGCATAAAAGTACATATAATAGGGAAAATTGTACACAAAGCCTTCTAAAATAGAAACAAACACAAAGGAACAAAGAGGAACAGAACAGTCTTTATGATACATAATAACATAAAAAGCCTTATTTGGAATCTTAAGTGGTTTTTGCAAATGCATAATAATCTAGAGTGAAAACTTGCATTTTGTTCAAGGCCTAGGTAGGTCTGGGATCAGCAGAGTGTCATTATGGACCCATTTTCAATTCATTTGCAGTTCAGCTTGCTATAAAGCAGGGGAAAATATTATAGCATTTCAGCAATAAGAAAACAACCTCAAGAGCAGCACAAAACTGTACGAAATTGGATTAGAAGTATCGAGTGGAAGTTCAAAATCTTCAAAGTCATTTTTCCCCATCAGACTCATAATAAAATCAGCCTAATAATAAAAGATGTTATCAAATAAGATGGATGGAGACTGATAGAATAAATAGAAAAGAGAACTTAATACAAATATGCAGAGACACACAGATTCTTCTTTTCTAGTACTCTCCAGGTGTATATATAGGTGCATTGGCATACTACTTAAATAACATATAAAAGAACCTTGATCTGCTAACATCTACAAGTATATCGTAATGGTATGTGGGCAAGACATTGGGAAACAGAGAAAGCCACAGACCAGGCCACAGTTAGATAAGAGACAGCTGAGCCCATAGAAAGAATGGGGGCATGGCAAACATCTCACAAGAAACTCTCCCTAGTTTATATGGGTTAAGTGGTTGCTACAAAGAACAGGGAGTCAGGCTATTCTCCACAGCATCTGAAGACAAGAACCAAAGGATGGAAGCTAATCAAGCAGAGAAGCAATCTAGAACTCAGAAGAAATTTCCTGACAGTTAGAACAGTTAATCAGTGGAACAACCTGCCTCCAGAAGCTGTGAATGCTCCAAGTTTTTGGATTGTAAAGGTGAGGGGGGGGATGGACAGACCTTCTGCATCCATATTTTCCTAATTCAACCCTTCTTGCTTTGATGAGATCTATCCATTCTTGCCCTTGGAGAAACAACCAAGCAGGATTCTGGTCAATGACCCAGGTGTCATTTTGGTTTCCTCTGAATGTCACAACTGTAGTTTAATCTGGGGCATTGAATCATAGTTACAGTTAAATTTGGGACATCTGTCACCCAAATTAGAATGGCCTTGATGCTTTTATTTTGGTCAGAAATAGCATTTTCTGTGGTAAGGGCCAGTGATGGATAAAATGATCTCATTATGGAATGGGATTTAAAACCAATAAAGCTTATCCAAAACATGGTCACAGAGTATTTGCGACTTCCTGAACCATTTTCATTACAATGATGAGTGTTCTTCAAGCACAGAAGAATTCATTTTTTTAACTGTGAATGAATTTCAGATAGTTACATTCTCAAGTCACCGTCATAAATTATCATGTGTGTTTCTCTTGTTCTCTTTTATAATGATTCTGTCTGAGGCAAGACAGAATATCAGCCATTGATTTAGCTTCAAACTGCCATTTTTACTGAACAAAACTTTTTTTTTAGCAAGTCAGATGTTAGGGCTAAAGACCTATTAGCCCCATGTAATCACCACTTCTCACCAGCTAGTCAAAACCGAGGACTGATCAATATTTTCAATAAGGAACAATCTGGAACAAAGCTTTGATCTGACTAGACAAAGGTTCTAGCTAATAATAGAAACTCTTTATTTATTTATTTAGCCACCCATCTTGTTTGAAGGCAACTCTGGGTGGCCTACAGCATAAATACACTTAATAGCTGAGTCAAGCAATGACCAGACATATATCCCTTCCTCATGTCTCGCCTTTATTTCTCCCTCCACGCTTCAAAAGCCAATTGAAGGCCATGGCTGAATTGAAGCAAAGAACTAATCTGGCAAAATGGAAGGTCTGTAGTTTGTTGAGCCCTTTCCCCAAATAATCTTTTAATAAATACTCTCAGATTGATGGAAGTTCACAGCACTCTTTTCCTGTTCAAGGAAACCAAATGTACCAGATGGAGGGGATATTGGAGGGGCTCCTACAAAGATGAGTGGGCCAAAATATTTCCCAAAGCACAAGAAGGCAAGACAAGAAACGATGGATGGAAACTAACCAAGAAGAGAAGCAACCTAGAATTAAGGAGAAATTATCTAACAGTGAGAGCAATCAACCAATGGAATAGCCTTGCCCTTCAGAAGCTATGGGTGCTCCATCACTGGAGGCTTTCAAAAAGAGACTGGACAGCCATTTGTCTGAAATGATATAAGGTTTCCTGCTTGAGCAGAGGGTTGAACTAGAAAACCTCTGAGGTCCCTTCCAACTCTATTATTCTGTGTTTTATGTTCTAGAGAATCTATTTAGTATCAAATATGGTCGTGGTGTGACACAACTGCACTGCCCAGCTACCAACTTTGTAAAGGTGCTCTAGTTCAGTACTAGAGCAGATGGTTGTGTACTCACTCCACAAAAAATTTAGTTTACAGACCGCAAGATACAGGGTTGGCAAACACCACTCCTGCTTATAATGAACGCAATTGTTTTATAGCCTCCAGTGATGATATCATAGAGTAGAAGGCCACTCGATGCATTTTCTGAATTAAAACAAGAAGTAGAAAAAAAGATGTCACTGCAAAAAAAATTGGCTCGGCCCTCTGATGTTGTTGCCAAAACACACATCCCTCACTTCCCCCAGACCTCCACCTAACAGCAGAGCAAAAGCATTGACAAACTGGAGCCTAGAAGTAGAGAAAGTTTACACATTCCTCTTTTTCACCAAGACACAGACACAGCTCCCTGCACCTAAGCATCTAGCTTTTGGCATCTTGTGTGCTATGGCAGTGCACAATGTCTTCAACTGGATTCAGATCCCATTAGGCTTAATAGAGGCAGACGATGGACTATAATTAAGGGCTGCTTCAATGATAATCTAAACGTGTTCACCCTCTGTATTTAATCTGCCTCCACAATGATGCAAATAATGCCAAGCTGTGTTCTGCAAAGCAAGACCTGCTTCTTTTTCAGGGGAAAGAGAGGGGAGGGAAGAGAAGGGAGGGGGGAGAAGCTATCAGCATCTTGCTCAGATTGTTGTCATCTCATTAAAATACTGCTCAATAAATACAAACAAACCAGCCATAGCAGAAAGACAAAAGCCGTTTGGTTTGCAAGAGGCATCACAGAAACCTCGTTCACATTCTGAAAGTGTGACACTTCAGCCCAGATTTTGGTTTTGCTTCTTTTCTTGGCAGGGAAATCACACAGTTCCTTGCTGTTATTATTCGGGCATCTCCGTTCTGATTCATCAAATCTTGTGTTACAGGGAGACTTAACCCTTGTGGGTACTTTGGCAAAGTGGAAACAATGCTTGTCTTGGGGAAAGCTTGCCTCTTTGGCAGTCATGGACACTTCAAGGTTGCCATTTATGAGAAGACAAACTAGAGAGGCTACTAACAGGATGCTCTCAACTACTCCATCTTCCCACTGTCTTTTTCCTTGGACACTCTTCCAAACAGTGGCATCAACAGGGCAGGTCAAATTACAATTAATCAGTGAAACAACTTGCTTCCAGAGTTGGGGGCGCTCCAATACTGGAGGTTTTTAAGAAGAGATTGGACAACCATTTGTCTGAAATGATATGAGTTCTCCTGCTTGAGCAGGGGGCTGGACTAGAAGACCTCCAAGGTCCCTTCCATCTCTGTTATTCTGTTAAATAGGTGACTCTGACCAAAGCAGCATCAAATTGCAAGTCTAACCCCCTTTTGCACATGTATCATGTTATAAATGCATATACAAAAGAGGCCGAGCTTGGGACATGATGGTGCTTTCAACATTTTGTCCAAAACTATGGGAGCTTCAGAAGTTCATGATTCTAAATAAAATCCAGCACTGCAGGCACTTGTATCCCTATTTTCTGAGAACTGTTGTTGGGGCCTATGTGATACCCAGATACCTTATTGGAAATAATGATGATAGTGAAATCTGCTGTACATTTATCTGCTGGTCAGCATCCCATTTTCATCCTCTCTCAAGTTGAAACCTGGTGGCTACACAGACATATTTATCTATGGTGTTTTCCTAGTAACAATATGAATGTGGCAGGTCACTGCATTCTATTCTATTCTATTCTATTCTATTCTATTCTATTCTATTCTATTTTATTCTATTCTATTCTATTCTATTCTATTCTATTCTATTCTATTCTATTCTATTCTATTCTATTCTATTCTATTCTATTCTCTATTCTATTTCTATTCTATTCTACTCTACTCTACTCTACTCTACTCTACTCTACTCTACTCTACTCTACTCTACTCTACTCTACTCTACTCTACTCTACTCTATTCTATTCTATTCTATTTCTATTTCTATTTCTATTTATCTGCTGGTCAGCATCCCATTTTCATCCTCTCTCAAGTTGAAACCTGGTGGCTACACAGACATATTTATCTATGGTGTTTTCCTAGTAACAATATGAATGTGGCAGGTCACTGCATTCCATTCCATTCCATTCCATTCCATTCCATTCTATTCTATTCTATTCTATTCTATTCTATTCTATTCTATTCTATTCTATTCTATTCTATTCTATTCTATTCTATTCTATTCTATTCTATTCTATTCTATTCTATTCTATTCTATTCTATTCTCTATTCTATTTCTACTCTACTCTACTCTACTCTACTCTACTCTACTCTACTCTACTCTACTCTACTCTACTCTATTCTATTCTATTTCTATTTCTATTTCTATTTCTATTTCTATTCTATATCCTATTGCCTATTCTGTTCTGTTCTGTTCTGTTCTGTTCTGTTCTATTCTATTAAGCAGCTTCATCAGTTAGATAAAGTTAGGCAGGAAGTCAATGTACCAACTGCTCCCAAACCAACCTCAGGGGTGTCTTCCACAAAGTATGTTGCAATATGTTGATGAAGATTCTCAACCATCCAGGTAAAGCTGTCTGAAAGCTGCATTCTGGGATGTTTTTCCAAGTTCACATTCTAAACCCCAACTGTGGGATGTCCTGGTTATCTCCCTTTCAAATACTAACTGGGTCGGGCTTGCTGACTTGTCCCAAAGTTGATATTCCCTGTGTGAGAAAAAAAAAATGAATGTTAAAGGAAGCAAAATACATTCAATTAAATTGGGAGAAAAATTAGCACAAGTGAAGAAGATCCCAAGTATGTAGGGTTGGTCAATTGGTCCAATATGTGGAGATCTGATTTGAGCCTGGAGAAAACAAAAATAATGAATAAATGAATCATTTTTTTCCTAGGCCATCAGGTCCCTTTGATCCTTATTCATATTCACATAAAGAGACATAAGCAATTTCCACATCGATCTGCATTTATTTCTTTTTTACAATGTGTGCACAAATATTTTTGCATTCCCTAAGACATATTTTGTACCGTTTCTTCTATTGTATTATTTCTCTAGGCATCTTTCTCTTTAAGTGCAATTTTTTACATTGTCAGCTATATCACAAAGTTATGGGGGGGTGGGGTGGGAAGGCATTCAAAAGATGAATTCTTCTCCAATCGACATATTATTCCAGGAAGTTCAACTTAAGCCCCTTCCCTTAAAAATGGAGATCAAATTAAAAAACCCTCTCTTATCCCTACCTGTGATTTCCTTCTGAACCAGGAAATTAGAAAGCTGCATGTCAAGCTAAAATTTCTTCAAGGACTAGCGGGAACAGCTCCTCCTGTATATATTTGCAGAACAATAAAATATTTTGCCATCGGCGAGCCCCCACCCCCCACCCCCTCCAAGCTTATGTTCCAGCATTTGACAAGGCAAACTAAATAGGCTTCTGTTTGGTTAAACAAAAATGAAACATCTCCATGGATGTTGGTGGGGGGCATATGCTCACGCGCAGCACTGTGAAATCAATTTCTGTAATAAGGAACCTGCTGTTACATTGAACAATTAGTTATTCTTGGAACATATGCTGGCAGATGATGCTTCTTGGACTGTCTGGAACCTATGAAGACTATGCACTGGAGGGAGCTTCTCCCTCGCTACAGTCAATGCTTATCAGAGCAGAACATTGCTGTTTCCTGCGAAGACGAGCTTTCTTTAGCCCTGTTTTATGGCAGAGACCAAAGCAGGATTATGACAGCTCAAGCCCAAAAGATATATCAGGGTGATTGCAAATAAGACAGCTGCATGACTTTCTGGTATTAACCAGCATGATTACATGCTACGATTTGTCTTTAGCATTAGTTCATTTCTGCAGCGACATTAACCTTTAAAACAACTCGGAGCTCTTCTTTCATGAACAAATTTCTTTTCCTATATTTACGTGCTCCAGATCTTAAAAACTTCATCTAAGTACTTTTTCCATGTGTGTCTCCAAAAAAAGGCCATGGAGATCTGAAAAGGAAAGGACCTGATCAGTGGTAGCCCCCCCAGTTGAGGAATGTCTTTCCTAGAGGGACTTATAGTGCTACTACAGTATGTACACTGTAGTCCTTCAGCACTAAGTGAAGACCTGTTTGATTTTCCCAAGCATGAATGATCAACCTGTTGTAGGATGTGTGTGAGGAAGGAAGGAAGGAAGGAAGGAAGGAAGGAAGGAAGGAAGGAAGGAAGGAAGGAAGGAAGGAAGGAAGGAAGGAAATTTCATATTTGCTATATACCTTTAATTTTTCAAAAGAGGTTCAGCAAGCTTATACCACTTTGGTGCTTTTAAAAGATTACAGACTTTTTTTCCCTTTGTACTTCCAGGAATGGTTATGTGACCACACAAGCACACTCAGTCATTTCAAGAAATGTTGGGGGGGGGGAATCCTCCACTCTTTAAAAACCCAGCAGGCTCACATTAACATCTAAAGAAAGATAAAATAAATCACTTGGCTTTCTCATAATTTTTTGACAATGTGGTGTCAATCTTCCTTTGTTTCCAGCACAAATATGTCCCCATAAACAGTAGCTGAACTTGGTCTTAGCTATCATTCACACCTATCATGGATCTAACTGCAAATATCTCAGTTTGTTTTCCAGAAGGATCTACAATGCAATTCTCTTAAAATCCTATTTTTTAACTAAAGTTGTCCTGGGCTATAGCTTAATTTCAGGTTGTTTTTTTTTTAAAATTATAAAAATTGATCAGATATGCAGACCACACTTGAAATATTCCAACAAGAACTGACTGGAAAAAGGCGAGACATTCAATAAGGCACTTGTTGAATTCTAGACTGTTCTACATTGCATCCTGTATCCTTCTGGAATATAGATCTATCTTTCCAAAGAGCGTTCTCTAAGCAGCCACATCATTGGAAGTATACCTTTAACTGAACCCAAGAGTTCAAAAACAGTAGTAGTAGCACGGTATTTTAGCCAATGACTGTAAGGTAAAGGTAAAGGTTCCCCCGCACATGCGTGCTAGTCGTTTCCGACTCTAGGGGCCGGTGCTCATCTCCGTTTCAAAGCCGAAGAGCCAGCGCTTGTCCGAGGACGTCTCCGTGGTCATGTGGCCGGCATGACTAGACACCAAAGGCGCATGGAACGCTGTTACCTTCCCACCGTAGTGGTCCCTATTTTTCTACTTGCAATTTTACGTGCTTTCGAACTGCTAGGTTGGCAGAAGCTGGGACGACTAACAGGCGCTCACTCTGTTACGCGGCACTCGGGATTCGACCCGCCAAACTGCCGACCATCTGATCGACAAGCTCAGCATCCTAACCCACTTATCGCCTACATGTAGTGAAAAAGCGACATTTGAGAATTAAAAGTTCCCCATGAATGCCATTTTGCTGAACGTAGGCTTCTTCTCAAATTTATTTTGAAAAGAGTAATAAAATAAAGTTAGCATGGAAATAAGAGAAAATCCTTTCCGCTTGTCTGTTTTGAGTTTTATTATCATAGGACAAAACATTTTTTTTAATGATCAAGATAGCAATCAATTTAAACATTTCTCTATAGCATTTAGTTAAAATGGGAACATCTGGAGCTGAGAATCAATTGCCTAGAACTAGCAGCTTTGCTAATGAATATTAAATTTAAATTGTATTTCTTTCAAAGTGCCCCTCCTTTTCTCGAGACCCTTCTTTGGGGACAGTGGGAAAGAGAGAAAGCCAAACATTTTAAAGTCCCATTAATTTTAATGTGAGTTAATCAAGCATATACATTTCTTTAAGCGGAAATCCATGCAACTTGCACCTATACCTTTTTTGAATTTATATTATCATTTTATATGTTAGATCACACTAAATTCAAGTACGTCAATGACTGGGCAAGCCACAGAGAATGGATGCCAAGTTCCATACATTTGTAAACAGATTTGCAGAAATGTAAGGAATCTTGTTTCTTAAAAGAGAGAACATTTTAAGCCAAACTCACTTAACCCATAACCTGATGTTGGTACTTTTCTGAATTTTTGAGTGCAGTTTGTAAAGAAAAGTCGAGACTGGCAAAATATGCATCTCTGTGGATGGTAAATAATGCTAAGAAAAATTATGCGGAAAACTGTGCAGTGTAGAAAATGTACACGCAAAATCATGTGCAATTTAGGAGAAGAGCATAAGAAGTTCAAACAAATCTTTACCCACCTCTTTTTCAGAAACATTCAAATGAATGCACAACTTGGACAAAAAGAAGAACACTAGAAAATGTAAAAAAAATGAAAGAAAACCAGATGTGACACTGTCAGGCCCAGGAACAGACACATGTCGATTCTTCCAAGGAGAGTTCTTTATGCTTTCACACTATAGACAGAATCTTGCCAAACTGAAGCACTCTACAATCTGCATCAAACATATACTCTGAGAACTATTAGGAACATGGTGTTTTCACCTTCTTTCTCTCACACAAATTATGTGAACTGAGCTCCCC
Source organism: Vipera berus (assembly GCF_964194415.1). NCBI lineage: Eukaryota > Metazoa > Chordata > Lepidosauria > Squamata > Viperidae > Vipera > Vipera berus. The sequence continues at coordinate 11,112,570 of NC_138215.1, read as the reverse complement.
TTATTCCCCTCCTCCCCTTATGCCCCTCCTCCCTCCTGGGAATACAGACTACTACATTCCATCACAAACACCCACCTAATTTTTAATCTATGATGCAAAGCAATTTTTTTTAAAAAAAATCATCTTAGGCACCCTGTGTTAACTCTACTCCCTATTGAAACTGGAGTTAACTTGTCTTCCCATGCATAGCAATAGAATTACAGAGGAATGCAGACATCTGGCCAGAATAAAAGTATAACAGAATAGCAGAGTTGGAAGGGACCCTAGAAGACTTCTAGTCCAACAGCAGTAGAAGCAGTAGACCCTATAATATTTCAGACAAATGATTGTCCAATCTCTTACTAAAACCCTCCAGTGTTGGAGCACCCATAACCTCTGGAGGCAACTCATTCCACTAATTAATTATTCTAATTGTCAGGAAATTGCTTCTTGGTTCTAGGTCAGGGGTCTTTAAACTTGGCCCTTTTATGACTCATAGACTTCAATGCCCAGAATTCCTCAGCCAGCATGCCTGGCTGAGGAATTCTGGGAGTTGAAGTCCACAAGTCATAAAAGGGCCAAGTCTGAAGACCCCTGTTCTAGGTTAATCTCCTTGATTAGTTTCCATCCATTGTTTCTTATCTTGATTTCAGATGCTTTGGAGAATAGATCGACTCCCTCTTCTTTGTGGCAACCCCTTAGATGTTGGAACACTGCTACCATGTCACCTCTAGTCCTTATTCCAGCAACCACAAAAGAATACGAAGGTATGGAAGGGAATCATAACCAATAAAAACCAATCCCTCTGCATGGTTCAATTCCATCCTATTGACTGTATGCTTTTTTCAAATATTATTTCTTCTTTACAGTTCTGCTCATTCTCAGTTTTGGAACTAATGATGTATCCACGGAATAGGTCAGTCTCACTTGTAGTTAAAGCAAATAGAATAGTCATACTGAAGTTTCCATTTGGCTCAGGTATTGGCAGAGTATTCAAGAACATTTGCAAGTGACTCAGTCAGGAATGCAAACCATTTTTCTGAACTAGAAACTGGGATCAACCCCCAAACAAAACAAAACAAAAGAAGAAACCACCCTTTGATTAAATTTCATTGTCATTTCAAGGCACTTCCAAAAGAAAACTGTTCGTGTAAATTGTCCCCATCGTGTATTTCATTGTTTTTTGTATGTATTTCTCATTAGTCATGGGAACAATTGCAATTAGGTGCCAATTTATTCAGCTTGCATTTAAGGCTGTCAATAGTTGAATATAGGCATAGTGGCTTGGACTGTGCACTTCAGGGCTGAATATTTCTGAAAGCTTATTCAACATTTTAAAGACGCCAAAGACCTTTTCTTAAATCATTATGTCAGAAGTCTTTTGTCCCAGAATGTACTATACAGACAAATCAAAGAACTGTCTAAAACCCCAACTCAGATGTAGTAATATCACAGTGCTGGTTCAGTGGTAGCTAGCAAAGCTTGTATTTCCTGACTTCATTGACTCCCAGGTGCTTCCACATCCATTTTCAACCAGAAGCTGATGAAAAACACGCCTTTGAAGTTTTAGCTACGTATGTAGACCATGTGCCTTCAAGGCAGTCTTGACTTCTGGTAGCTGAGTTGGAGAAGACACCTGTGAATACTGCGGGACAGTCAAGAAACTGAAGAAAGAGTACAGAGACTCTAGAAAGAATACAGAGAAGAGCAACAAAGATGATCAGAGGACTGGAGGCTAAAACAAATAAAGGACGGTTGCTGGAATTGGGTATGTCTAGTTTAATGAAGGACGAGGGGTGACATGATAGCAGTCTTCCAGTATCTCAGGGGCTGCCACAAAGAAGAGGCAGTCAAGCTATTCTCCAAAGCGCCCAAAGGCAGGACAAGAAGCAATGGATGGAGGCTGACCAAAGAGAGAAGCAACCTAGAACTAAGGAGAGATTTCCTGACAGGACAATTAACCAGTGGAACAACCTGCCTCCAGAAGCTGTGAATGATCCAACGCTGGAAGTTTTCAAGAAGAGACTGGACAGCCATTTGTCTGGAATGGTATAGGGTTTCCTGCCTAAGCAGGGGGTTGGACTAGATGACCTCCAAGGTCCCTTCCAACTTTCTTCTCCTCCTCCTCCTCCTCCTCCTCCTCCTCCTGTTGCTGTTGTTGTTGTTGTTGTTGTTAAAGAATGATTGAACAAATCAATCCAGAGTTCTGATTTGAGGCCCAAATGACCAGGTTCAAATTATCCTGCTTTTGAGCACATTAGGCAAGGTTCTAGCTCTCTAGAGAAGCTCTAAAGCTGGGAAAGGTGGAAGGAATAAGAAGTGGTCCAAAGGTGGACGATGAGCACACAACTGGAAGACTTGAAAGACCAGGTTAAGGATAGGTCACCATCGAGAAAAGGCTTGTTTCCTTAGTCCTATAAGATGACAGTGGGTAATTTAGGGGAACTGAAGCACACCCATTCTCCCAAAGTCTATCTGGCAGGCAAGAAACCACTGCAGATATTATTTGTTTGTTTTTCGTTATGCACCTGCTCTTTATTAAACTTCTCAGGCTGCCTAGTTTTATTGTTAATGATGAGGATGAGAAAAATATTTCTCCTCCTCCCCCCCCGCCCATTCCACATGATTCATAATTTTATTAAGCCTCTATTAAGTGAGGTGTGAAGACATGGACTAGCCTTACTAACATATTGTTCATCGAGAAAGCAGTAGCTGATATATCTAGGGTGTCATTTGTAATCATTATAAGTCTTTGAAATGAAAATAGCAAGATGAAGAGAGTCGGGTTATTAACTGTTGCGTTTTAATACATTCTAATCTATCCCACTGAGCTAATAGACATTATATTTGGTATTTTCCTTTAATAATCAGAATGGAATCTCAGCTGTTTTGGAATTGCAACGTTCTGAAGCTTTGCCGAAGAGGCAAGATTCGTGTGTGTATTTAGTTGCTTTTCTGAAATCTTTGTTTTCCAAAGAAATTAATGGCATTTGCTTTTCCATCCCATGAAAAATATGGTTTGGGGCATTTATCCTGGATTCTTCCATACAAATTTAAATATTTAAAATATTCACATGGCCATCCATCTTAAGCAAGTTCCATAAACCAGTCACTTCCTTGCATTCAACTTCCCATCTGTGTTTACCATTGTGGACCGAAGAGTTTTATGGATTATCCCAAGTGTTTAAATCATGCTCGTCCCCCACAATGAAATAGGGAAAAAATGAATAAACAGTGATGAATTCCAACTACTGGATCTCCCTCTTGCAAAGACCTTGGGACTAATGGACATCTGTACCACACATTGGTACCATACACAAATAGGAGTAATTTTCAACTCTCTTAAGATAAAGTCTTAAGCTAGGACTGATGAAAATACATGCAGCATGCCTTAATATTAGTTGCTCAAGAAGAGCACAGCACAGCACAGAACAGAACAGAACAGAATAGACAGACTGTACAATAGAATAGAATAGAATAGAATAGAATAGAATAGAATAGAATAGAATAGAATAGAATAGAATAGAATAGAATAGAATAGAATAGAATAGAATAGAATAGAATAGAATAGAATAGAATAGAAGTAGGAATAGGAATAGGAATAGAATAGAATAGAATAGAATAGAATAGAATAGAATAGAATAGAATAGAATAGAATAGAATAGAATAGAATAGAATAGAATAGAATAGAACAGAACAGAACAGAATAGAAGTAGGAATAGGAATAGGAATAGGAATAGGAATAGGAAAGGAATGGAATAGAATAGAATAGAATAGAATAGAATAGAATAGAATAGAATAGAATAGAATAGAATAGAATAGAATAGAATAGAATAGAATAGAATAGAATAGAATAGAAGTAGGAATAGGAATAGGAATAGGAATAGGAATAGAATAGAATAGAATAGAATAGAATAGAATAGAATAGAATAGAATAGAATAGAATAGAATAGAATAGAATAGAATAGAATAGAATAGAATAGAACAGAACAGAACAGAATAGAAGTAGGAATAGGAATAGGAATAGGAATAGGAATAGGAATAGGAATAGGAATAGGAATAGGAATAGGAAAGGAAAGGAATAGAATAGAATAGAATAGAATAGAATAGAATAGAATAGAATAGAATAGAATAGAATAGAATAGAATAGAATAGAATAGAATAGAATAGAATAGAATAGAATAGAATAGAATAGAATTAGGAATAGGAATAGGAATAGGAATAAGAATAGAATAGAATAGAATAGAATAGAATAGAATAGAATCGAATCGAATAGAATAGAATAGAATAGAATAGAATAGAATAGAATAGAATAGAATAGAATAGAATAGAATAGAATAGAACAGAATAGAACAGAACAGAATAGAATAGAATAGAATAGAATAGAATAGAATAGAATAGAATAGAATAGAATAGAATAGAATAGAATAGAATAGAATAGAATAGAATAGAATAGAATAGAAGTAGGAATAGGAATAGGAATAGGAATAGGAATAGGAATAGGAATAGGAAAGGAATAGAATAGAATAGAATAGAATAGAATAGAATAGAATAGAATAGAATAGAATAGAATAGAATAGAATAGAATAGAATAGAATAGAATAGAATAGAATAGAATTAGGAATAGGAATAGGAATAGGAATAGGAATAGGAATAGGAATAGGAATAGGAATAGGAATAGGAATAGAAATAGAAATAGAATAGAATAGAATAGAATAGAATAGAATAGAATAGAATAGAACAGAACAGAACAGAACAGAACAGAACAGAATAGAATAGAATAGAATAGAAGTAGGAATAGGAATAGGAATAGGAATAGGAATAGGAATAGAATAGAATAGAATAGAATAGAATAGAATAGAATAGAATAGAATAGAATAGAATAGAATAGAATAGAATAGAATAGAATAGAATAGAATAGAATAGAATAGAAGTAGGAATAGGAATAGGAATAGGAATAGAATAGAATAGAATAGAATAGAATAGAATAGAATAGAATAGAATAGAATAGAATAGAATAGAATAGAATAGAATAGAATAGAATAGAATTAGGAATAGGAATAGGAATAGAATAGAATAGAATAGAATAGAATAGAATAGAATAGAATAGAATAGAATAGAATAGAATAGAACAGAACAGAATAGAAGTAGGAATAGGAATAGGAATAGGAACAGGAAAGGAATAGAATAGAATAGAATAGAATAGAATAGAATAGAATAGAATAGAATAGAATAGAATAGAATAGAATAGAATAGAATAGAATAGAATAGAATAGAAGTAGGAGTAGGAGTAGGAGTAGGAATAGGAATAGGAATAGAATAGAATAGAATAGAATAGAATAGAATAGAATAGAATAGAATAGAATAGAATAGAATAGAATAGAATAGAATAGAATAGAATAGAATAGAATAGTGCTACCACCCTCCTATTCATGCTTGTAGCTTCTAGAAACTAGCTGGTCAGCCATTAGAACCATCACAATATACTTCACTTGGTGACTTAATCATGCCATTTTCCGAATTCATATATTGCACTGGACCATGAACTATTCAAATGGGTTTGAAGGCATGTTAAACCACACACATACAAAACAAAATGTCAGTGTTAACCAAGCTCATCATATTGTGTGAATATAGGCCATAAGCTGCCCTAACATCCTATGAGAACAAATGTTGGTCTGAATAGACTTAATAATATTTAATCTAATTGAGTTGTCCAAAAGGCAACTGGACTTCCTTGTTGTTGTTTTTAAAAACATTTCACTTCTCATCTAAGAAGCTTCTAAAGAACTGAGCTGAAGAAACTTCTTGGATGAGAAACGAAAAGTTTTCAAAGAAAAGAAAAAAAACAACAACAGATAATCCAGTTGCCTTTTGGAAAAAAAGCATCTTTGAGACCTGGATGATTGAGAATCTTCATAGACATCTAATTGGGTTCGATTTATATCCTTATTGCTTTGTTTTTCATCAAGAATAAATTCCTTTCAGCTCCCATATATTCATAGGTTCTACTTGCATTTCTTTGTCTCCAGGAAGACAATTGTTCTGGGCATAATGGGAAGACTAGATTTGCTGTTCCTAGAGAGAAGAAAAATAAGCAAAGGAAGGTGGGATTGATTCTAACCTTAAAATATAAGTGGTGACAGTTATGTCCCCAATCTGCTGTCAGCACTGGGTGAAGAATGTTCCAAAGTAACCTTTCGTGGCAACTTGAAAGAAACACATATTCATCCACCCACTCCCCATAAAATAAAAAGATAAAGAAAAGCTCCCAGAATAATGGGAAGATTCTTGGATGGATGTTGTAATTTATAAAGGTCCATTAAATAACAAATGCTCCTCCACAGTTGCTGAAGAACAGATCCAATATGTTCTAGCAATAGAGAAATGGCCTTTGAGGTCATCTTGACTCTTACATTATAGAACGAAGAAATTGTCTAATTAGGGCACCTTGTGTGAATGGAATCTCAGCCAGTTACACCAGCCGTGAAAAGCAAACGAAGTGCAGCAACAGGAGGAGGAGGAGAGGACATGAGTATAATCCATGTTGCAAATATCAGATAAATCTAGTGGGTATTATTTTGCTACTAGTTTTACCAGTGCTTTTGTTGATACTGTTGTTAAGTTCAATCAATTCACAGATTACTGGAAGCATCCCTGGGAACACCATTCAGGGTGTTCTTTTTGGATGAGAGATGAATGAGAGAATGAGAGATGAGGATGAGGAACTGGGCTTAGGACAGGGGTGTCAAACTCAATTTCATTGAGGGCCGCATCAGCATTGTGGTTGCCCTCAGGGGGCCAGGTGGGTATGGCCTGGGTGGGCGTGGCCTACTGGGTGGGCATGGCTAGAGTGTGTATGGCCTACTGGGTGGGCGTGGCCAGCTCTACATCGTTGGCATCAAGGGTGCCTGGGCAGGAGTGGGACAGATCTGAGGGTCTCTGGCAGAAGGAGGGTCTCTGGGCCAGGGCCAAGGCAGTGGGGGCCATTCCCTCACTGTTTCCAGGATGGCTTCACGGGCCACATGAAACCACTTCGCGGGCCGGATCCGGCCCCCGGCCTTGTGTTTGACATGTCTGGCTTAGGAGGTCACAGTAACTGAACAGAAATCTCTCTCATGAGCAGAAACTTCACCTGTATACCATCCAGGATTCGCAAGAACAAAATTATTATTATAGTATGGATCAACTAGCTTTAAGTCCTTTTTGGAGGATTCTGAATAGGCTGAGAGTTGGAGTGCTTAAGTGTAAAACCAATATGCTCAAGTGGAGGCTGTTAGCAATAACAACACACAGTGTGAATGTGGAGAGATGCCGAGCCCTGCCCATATGTTGGTATATCGGATATACCAGAAACATATACCAATGATGACTTATTTTTGGTCAATGATAAAGTCAAGAAGGCATCTTCATTTTGATCTGATCTAGACACGGAAGAAGAATCAATTAGTTGCCGTTTCTTATGGAAACATCTCCTTTGTTCTAATGAGCACCAGGCACACCCAGATCCAAGGCTACAAAATAGCAATAGCACTTAGACTTATATACCGCTTCACAGTGCTTTACCACCCTCTGTATGCATTTCACAGTCAGCATCTTACCTCCAGTAATCTGGATCCTCATTTTAACGACCTCAGAAGGATGGAAGGCTGAGTCAATCTTCAGCTGTCCGGATCGAAGGAATTGAGAGTTAACCTGCAATACTGCATTCTAACGAATGGCTGCGGGACTTGGGTTTGGCTAGTCTAAAGAAAAGAAGAAATAGGGGAGACATGATATCTGAGGGGCTTCCCCAAGGCAGAGGGGGCCAGGTTGTTCACCAGAGCACCAGAGGGAAGGGCGAGAAACAAGGGTTGGAAACTGATCAAAGAGAGAAACAACCTGGAATTAAGGAGAAACTTCCTGACAGTGAGGACAATTAATCAGTGGAACAGCTTGCCTCCAGAAAACGTGGGAGCTCCATCACTGGAGGTTTTCAAGAAGAGACTAGACATTCACAGCGGGCTGGACTAGAAGACCTCCAAGGTCCCTTACAGCTCTATTCTATTCTATTCTATTCTATTCTATTCTATTCTATTCTATTCTATTCTATTCTATTCTATTCTATTCTATTCTATTCTATTCTATTCTATTCTATTCTATTCTATTCTATTCTATTCTATTCTATTCTAATTCATTCCATTCCATATTCTATTCTATTCTATTCTATTCTATTCTATTCTATTCTATTCTATTCTATTCTATTCTATTCTATTCTATTCTATTCTATTCTATTCTATTCTATTCCATATTTTCTATTCTATTCTATTCCATTCTATTCTATTCCATTCCATTCCATATTTTCTATTCTATTCTATTCTATTCTATTCTATTCTATTCTATTCTATTCTATTCTATTCTATTCTATTCTATTCATTCCATTCCATTCCATATTCTATTCTATTCTATTCTATTCTATTCTATTCTATTCTATTCTATTCTATTCTATTCTATTCTATTCTATTCTATTCTATTCTATTCTATTCTATTCTTCTATTCCATATTTTCTATTCTATTCTATTCTATTCTATTCCATTCCATTCCATTCCATTCCATATTTTCTATTCTATTCTATTCTATTCTATTCTATTCTATTCTATTCTATTCTATTCTATTCTATTCTATTCTATTCTATTCTATTCTATTCACCACTGCACCACCACAACTCTTGGTGGTGGCTATATGAAAGAGGCAGTATGAAAGGTTGCCAAGAGAGCTCCTGGTAAGGCCAGTTGCACTAGTGATTAAAAAGCAAAATGAAACAAAACCAAAAGAGCTCCCTGTATATGCTACCGCTACGGTCCATGAAAAAATAGACGGTGTCTCCTGATCATTTTTCATTTTATTCTTGTTCTATGCCCCCTCACCTCTTTTCCTTGTGTGCTACACCACCTAAGTTTCAAAATGGGGCCTTATTGCCTTTAACATATTCTGGAATTTGATCTGAGAGTCTTCCTGGCTAAGGACCAAAGGCAAAAAATGCAAGCAAAAAACAAATTAATTATGAATTAATTATTTTGGTTAAATAAACTTTCCTGCCTTCAAGCGGAGGAACAGAATTGCAAGAGTCCATTTCCTAACAGCTGTAGCAAGGGATTAACCCATATAGCACCCTCAACAACTCAATGTCACTAAAGGAACTTTTTTTTTAACTGCCTGAACTACTACATATTTCTTTTCTGCCAGTTCTCCTTCATTGTGATGAAAGAGAATTGATTTTTGAAAGTTTTTCAGAGGAGAAGAGATTTTCAGAGATTCTTGGAGATTCTCCAGGGTGAAGCATGACACTGTCTGTGTGTGTGTGTGTGTGTGTGTGTGTGTGTGTGTGTGTACATGCATGTGTGTGTTTGTTGGAGTGGGTATACTTCTTGATTTCCTCTACATCTGTCTAAACTCAAAAGAACATTGTCCAATGGAGGACATTCTACTCTAGGTCTTTCTTGGTAGCACTCTTTCCCACACTGATAAGGAGTCTTGTCCTGGAGAAATGTATCCATCAAAATGTTATTATGTTTGTTGTTGTTAGCTGCGAAGTCGTGTCCGACCCATTGCGACCCTATGGACAACATTCCTCCAGGCCTTCCTGTCCTCTACCATCTTCTGGAGTCCATTTAAGCTCACGCCTACTGCTTCAGTGACTCCATCCAGCCACCTCATTCTCTGTCGTCCCCTTCTTCTATTGCCCTCCATCTTTCCCAGCATTAGGCTTTTCTCCAGTGAGTCCTTCCTTCTCATTAGGTGGCCAAAGTACTTGAGTTTTAGCTTCAGAATCTGGCCTTCTAAAGAGCAATCAGGATTGATCTCCTCTAGGACTGACCGGTTTGATCGCCTTGCAGTCCAAGGGACTCACAGGAGTCTTCTCCAGCACCACAGTTCAAAGGCCTCAATTCTTTGGCGCTCAGCCTTTCTTATGGTCCAACTTTCACTGCCATACATTGCAACTGGGAAGACCATAGCCTTGACTATACGCACTTTTGTTGACAGGGTGATGTCTCTGCTTTTTAGTGTGCTGTCTAGATTTGCCATGGCTTTCCTCCCCAGGAGCAAGCGTCTTTTAATTTCTTGGCTACAGTCCCCATCTGCAGTGATCTTGGAGCCCAGGAAAATAAAATCTGTCACTACCTCCATTTCTTCCCCATCTATTTGCCAGGAATTGAGAGGGCCAGATGCCATGATCTTGGTTTTCTTAATGTTAAGTTTCAACCCAAGTTTTGCACTCTGCTTCTTCACCTGCAACAAGAGGCTCTTTAGTTCTTCTTCACTTTCTGCCATTAGAGTGGTATCATCTGCGTATCTTAGGTTGTTGATATTTCTTCCGGCAATCTTAATTCCAACTTTTGATTCATCTAGCCCTGCCTTTCTCATGATGTGCTCTGCATATAAGTTAAATAGGCAGGGCGACAGTATACAGCCTTGCCGGACTCCTTTCCCAATTTTGAACCAATCAGTGGTTCCGTGTCCAGTTCTCACTGTTGCTTCTTGACCCGCATATAGGTTTCTCAAGAGACAAATAAGATGGTCTGGTACTCCCATCTCTTTAAGAACTTGCCACAGTTTGTTGTGATCCACACAATCAAAGGCTTTAGCATAGTCAATGAAGCAGAAGTAGATGTTTTTCTGGAACTCTCTAGCTTTCTCCATGATCCAGCGTATGTTGGCAATTTGATCTCTAGTTCCTCTGCCTCTTCGAAATCCTGCCTGTACTTCTGGTAGTTCTCGATCCACATACTGCTGAAGTCTAGCTTGTAGGATTTTAAGCATGACTTTACTAGCATGAGAAATGAGTGCAATGGTGCGATAGTTTGAACATTCTTTGGCACTGCCTTTCTTTGGAATTGGAATGTAAACTGATCTTTTCCAATCCTGTGGCCACTGTTGAGTTTTCCAAATTTGCTGGCAAATTGAGTGTAGCACTTTTACTGCATTGTCTTTTAAGATTTTGAATAGCTCAGCTGGAATACTGTCACTTCCACTAGCTTTGTTGTTGCTCAGTTTTTCTAAGGCCCACTTCACTTCACATTCTAGGATGTCTGGCTCGAGGTCAGTGACCACCTCATTGTGATTATCAGGGACATTAAGCTCATTCTTGTATAGTTCTTCTGTGTAATTTTGCCACCTCTTCTTAATCTCTTCTGCCTCTGTTAGGTCCCTGCCATTTTGGTCCTTTATCATGCCCATTTTTGCATTAAACGTTCCCTTCATTTCTCCAATTTTCTTGAAAAGATCTCTGGTCCTCCCTATTCTATTGTTTTCTTCTATTTCTTTGCACTGTTCATTTAAGAAGGCATTCTTATCTCTTCTAGCTATTCTCTGGAATTCTGCATTCAATTGGGCGTATCTTTCTTTTTCTCCCTTGCCTTTCGCTTCCCTCCTTTCCTCAGCTATTTGCAAAGCTTCCTCAGACAGCCATTTTGCTTTCTTGCATTTCTTTTTCTTTGGGATGGTTTTGGTTGCTACCTCTTGTACAATGTCGCGAACCTCTGTCCATAGTTCTTCAGGCACTCTGTCTATCAGATCTAATTCCTTAAATCTATTTGTCACCTCTACTGTATATTCAACAGGGATATGATTTAATTCATACCTGAGTGGCCTAGTGCTTTTCCCTACTTTCTTCAGTTTAAGCCTAAACTTTGCAAGGAGAAGCTCATGGTCTGAGCCACAGTCAGCTCCTGGTCTTGTTTTTACTGACTGTATAGAGCTTCTCCATCTTTGGCTGCAGAGCATATAGTCAATCTGATTTCTGTGTTGACCATCTAGTGATGTCCATGTGTAGAGCCGTCTCTTGGGTTGTTGGAAAAGAGTGTTTGCTATGACCATCGCATTCTCTTGACAGAATTCTATCAGCCTGTGCCCTGCTTCATTTTGCACTCCAAGGCCAAACTTGCCTGTTATTCCAGTTATCTTTTGGCTTCCTACTTTAGCATTCAAATCCCCCATGATGATAAGAACATCATTTTTTGGTGTTAGTTCTATAAGGTGCTGTAGTGCTTCATAGAACTGGTCAATTTCATCCTCTTCAGCACTGGTGGTTGGGGCATAGACTTGGACTACTGTGATATTGAATGGTTTGCCTTGGATTCGAACTGAGATCATTCTGTCATTTTGAGGATTGTATCCCAGTATTGCTTTTCCTACTCTTTTATTGACTATGAAGGCTACTCCATTTCTTCTGAAGGATTCTTGCCCACAGTAGTATACCTGATGGTCATCTGAATTAAATTCACCCATTCCTGTCCATTTTAGTTCGCTGATACCTAAGATGTCAATGTTCAGTCTTGTCATCTCTTGTTTGACCACGTCCAGCTTTCCTTGATTCATGGATCTTACATTCCAGGTTCCTATGGAGAAAAAATCTTTACAGCATTGGACTTTCCTTTCACCACCAGACACATCCACAGCTGAGCGTCCTTTCGGCTTTGGCCCAGTCGCTTCATTCTTTCTGGCGCTACTAGTACTAGCCCTCTGCTCTTCCCCAGTAGCATATTGGACGCCTTCCGACCTGAGGGGCTCATCTTCCAGCGTCATATCGTTTTGCCTTTTGGTACTGTCCATAGGGTTTTCATGGCAAAGATACTGGAGTGGTTTGCCATTTCCTTCTCCAGTGGATCACGTTTTGTCAGAACTCTCTGCTATGACCTGTCCGTCTTGGGTGGCCCTGCACGGCATAGCTCATAGCTTCATTGAATTACGCAAGCCCCTTCGCCACGACAAGGCAGTAATCCATGAAGGGGGTTATTATGTTATAAGAGTATAAAAAAGGCAAAAGAAAATAAAATGAATGGGCAAGTAGGGGAGGGGAAAAGGGGAAAGGAGAAAGTGTGGGGTAGAGAGGGAAAAAGAAGAAAAAGGCATTGACTTCCGAATCTTTTTAGCACAGCAGAAGATGACATTACTGCCTCAACTTTTGACTTTTACACAATAATCTGTATTATTGTCCTTGAGAAATTAAGAATTTCTTTACCTGGGGAAATGTGCTAGCCAGGTTTTCTATCTACCAGAGAATAGACCATGTGTGCTTAGCTCTAGTCTGCATGCTATTGATCAATGGATTAGGTATGCATATATTTACAGATGAATGAAGGACAATTACCAAAGACGCATACCACCCTCTCTTAATTATCCAAGGATGCTCAACAATCTTCTTTTAAAAAAGGGATTCTGCCCCCTGGGTGAAGGACAGAGGAAAACTTTCTAAATCTCTGGTACTCCTATGGTCCCTTGAGTGCTCTTTAGATGAGCACAAGATGCATAATTATGAGCATAATTAGCCAATCACCAAGTAAAATCCCCATTATGTCTCCATCCGAAGACTTTAAAAATCAAACAATACATGAGCAACTCCGCCTTGCACCCCCAACTGTTCAAAATATTATCTCTCGATAGAATTTTAGCCAAAGCTGATTTCCAGCTAGCACACCAAAGGTCAATCTCTCCCTCTCTCTCCTTCTCACTTAAATAAACAAGGGGGGGGGGAATCAGAGAGAAATAATTACTCTGTTTTGTTATAGTACACAGCTGTTGTTATTACCATGCATGATATATGTGGAATCTGGAGCAATTTTTCTTAAGTCTGTGAACCGTGATTGCTGATTTCCCTTGCTGCCCATAGAGCTTCAGTGCATAATAATAATAAAAATCATTTTTTATTAAAAAAAAAAGGAAGGGCGGAAAGCATTTTGACATTTCTTTGTGGATGTGATTTCAAATGCTCGGAAAAGTATGACAACCGGGATAAAAGAAATTGGAAGATAGGCCTGTAGTTCTGGTCATATGCCCAGATCTTCTGCCATTGAAGAGAAAGGAATTGCAGTTGTTTGGGAAAACTCCCTCACATAGCCTTCCTGGATATTTACCAATATAACTCAATGCTCAGTATTAAAAAGGGCCAACTTTTCTTAGCTTTTAGGTCCAGAAAGACTGCCCTAGGTGCTGCTAACCAAATGTTCTGGGGCCACAAGCAGCCTTCAAATCTTTGGACATGACTACTTGTCGGTGTCCATCAAATAACTATTGTTACTGTGACTGAAGATGATGATTACAATATTCATGAAGCACAAACAACATTAAATGGCGTTAATCATTTCAATGTGAACTGGTATCGAATTAAAGTCAATCCAATTTAACTTTTTGACACACTCGTTTCTCTCTGGCCATTCCCAACTGAATGCAACCCTGATTACATATTTATGCTGCCTAACAATGCCACAAAAGTAAATTAAAAAATTATGGAAGGAAGGAAGGTTTCAGCACTCCAGAAAGGAGAATGGATCCTCTTGCTAGATGAAACTCACTTTTCCAACAGAGCATCAGAAACCTCACAAGGATTCTCATATTCCCAGGGAAGATGAAATGTTCATTGTCTCCGCATACCAAAACTACTAAATTGTTTAAAACAGATGTCTATGGAGGTTCTCAGTCATCCAGGTCAGGGATTTTTGTGCCCAGGCAGTGATTTTTTTTTTGCCCCAAATGTATAAATGGACGTCAGAATGAGATTCGGGGTTAAATTTCATGCTTAAATATGGTGCTTTTTCTACTTTTTAAAAATCGAGCTTTTCTGGTGTCCGAGGAAGGAAATTCCTGATGGCAGGGTCAGGGATTTTTGTGCCCAGGCAGCGAAAAATTTTTATTTGCCCCAAATGTATAAACGGATGCCAGAATGAGATTCAGGGTTAAATTTCATGTTGATGAAGATTCTCCATCATCCAAGTAGAGTTGCCTGAAGGTTGTCTGAAGTTCTGTGAGGGTTGAATCGTTGTAACTGAACTAATTTTGAGGAAGATGCCTGGAAGGGCAGCAAAATACCTCTCAAACTAACAACAAAATTAGTCCAGTTGCAATGATTCCACCTTCAGAGATAGCTTCAGACAGCCTTCAGCTAAGGTGAGCTAGCTACTTAGTCCAAATATTTTCGTGCCAACTTTTCCCACTGGTTTTATATAATTTCCTTTCTCAAATGTATGCTGCTTTTAATTAACTTTTCCACCAAGCGCAGTAGACAGCAGCAGATCCCTGTCAGCTGCTCTTTATGCCACAGCAGTTCCTGCATGGATGAATCACAACATGTTGAAATATGAAAATAAAAATAAAAATCCAGATTTATTTTTGTATATCCCTAAATCACAGCAGAAGGTGGATTCTGATTCTAAAAGGTAAAGTTATGACTGTGATGAAAACCCGGTAGCAAGCTGAGAGTTAACTCAAACACTTAGGGACTTCAATTTCCATATTAGCCACACCTCAGCAAATCTCTCTTTCTCCAGAACCACAAGGATAATTTTAGTGATTAACTTTAAATTGAGGATAATGTATTAACATGCATTAACATAATATCAAAACAATTCCTTACAATTATGACTTAACCTGGGTCATTTCAAAAACCCTCCCTTTCTCATTTCATCTCTCTTTACAACACCTCCCCTTTATTAAATGACAGAGACAACACACACACACACACACACACACACACACACACACACAACTAAGGATAATAAGTTAGAGAACTGTAAAATGAATATACTCACCAAAAGTGGTTCTCCGAAGCCAGCAAAGAGTAAGAGTAGACTTATAAAGAAATTCTGCTTGAATCCTTAATAATCTAACTCAGGGGTTTTCAAACTTGGCCTTTTTATGACTCATGGACTTCAACTCCCAGAATTCCTCAGCCAGGCATGCTGGGTGAGGAATTCTGGGAGTTGAAGTCCATGAGTCATAAAAGGGCCGAGTTTGAAGACCCCTGATCTAACTGATACTTGTCTGAAAAGATATGTGAGATTTTTTAAAGTTATTTGGAGCTAGGGTAGGGAGAAAAAAGGAGGGACAGAGAGAGATGAGAAAGGGCATTGTGAAAATCTAATAAGAGATGACCAACTTGAAGCCACTGAACAAGACTCAAAGGGTCAAATGAAAGCAAGTGGCATGCATTAAGTACCTTCCTATATTATGTCTCTACATCATGGCACTGTTTGCATGACGATGCCCTGATCTATATGCTGTAATGTTGACACCTTCATGGCCACCCTTTTTACCCTTGAAATGTCCCATGAGTGTTGAAAATTGAAAACTGAGTCTCACCATTTTGAGAAAGGGAGACAGTTTTAGTATCAACCCCCAAATTGAGGTCAACGATATGCTTGGTATGCAACATAGTCTATTGGTCTATCTTCCAAGGAGAAGGAAAAGAACAGAAGCCAGGTTAAAAGAAGAGGCTATGTCTAACCAAGGGTTCTGGGATCTACCATTGAGATCTTTCTTTAATGACCTTTTCCACAAAATTTGTTGCAATTGCTCTGGGATCACTTTGGAAATGGGTTGTTCCTTCCAAATAATCGAGCAACTGCAGTTCAGTATGTTCACCAGTACCTACAGGTGGGCAGAGAACAGGAGTTCTGGTGATCTTTGTGGGGGCTTATTCAAACACTGGAACAATATGATCTTGCTTGTTGACTTCAACCCTAGGGCTATCAAGAATGATTGAATTGCTGTATATTTTACCCTCCTTGAAGCAGTTGTTTGCTGTGAGATGGAAAGAGAAGTGCAAAAGTGGGTTTTAATGCACAAAAGGGTATGGTCCTTTTGGTGCTCTCTGATATTTCGCTCTCTGATAATGCTATCTAATTTGGTAATTAAATGTCTCTAAGAAAACCACCAAATTCAGAAAGTACCAAGGACTCCATAGTTGAACCCTGAACTACAAATAGCAATAGCACTTAGACTTATATACCACTTCATAGTGCTTTACAGCCCTCTCTAAGCCATTTTGCAGAGTCACCATATTGCCCCCAACAATTTGGGCCCTCATTTAGATTTAGATAGATAGATAGATAGATAGATAGATAGATAGATAGATAGATAGATAGATAGATAGATAGACAGACAGACAGACAGACAGACAGATGATAAAGATGATATAGATATATAGATTAGATAGATGATATAAATAGATAGATAGATGATAGATAGATAGATAGATAGATAGATAGATAGATAGATAGATAGATAGAAAGAAGATAGATAGATAGATAGATAGATAGATAGATAGATAGATAGATGATAGATAGATAGAGATAGCACTAGCAAGAGCACTTAGACATATACCGCTTCATAGTGCTTTACAGCCCTCTCTAAGCCATTTTGCAGAGTTGCCATATTGCCCCCAACAATCCTGACCCTCATTTTGCCAGCCTCAGAAGGATGGAAGGCTGAGTCAACCATGAGCTGGTGAGGATTGAACTGCTGGCAGTTGGCAAAATGAGTCTGCAATACTACATTCTAACCACTGCACCACCACAGCACATTCTCTGTTCTGTACTATTGGTAAAAGGGTATAAAAATGGAAGTCTAGCTGTTCAGGCAATTTGATCCATCTATGTTTATTAGGAACACAGATTTCATTTGAAGAAATTGCAGCTTTAAAGGAGCTGGTGACAGCGATAGGGTTTAAGTGTCCCTTTTAGCCAATGAGGATCCATTAGGATCCAAGCCATTTCCCAAAATCAGATTCTCCCAATGAAAAGTATGCACATCCCTTTATTCTTCTTATTAACAATATATACCTTCCTTTATCTTTATCAAAATAGTTTTATAGCATATCTCGCCATGGAATCCATAAGAAAGAGGAGGCAATTATTTTTCAGTAAGATTAGCGATAAAATAAAATGATATTAACACACCAATCCTAAGCAACTGATACTGTTTGTTGAAGAATATTCATTTGTTATTAAGTATCCATGAAATTCTGAAAAATAAGAATTAGTTAAAGCTTTCTTTTGAGCAGTATCTGTAATCCTCATTTGCAAAATAGTATCTGTCACTGTGTAATTTTACCACATTTTTGGGGGGGGGAAAGATAAAATAAATACTTTTGAAAAGAATAAGGAAACAGGAAAATGCTAAAATACTTTTGCAATAAAATCAGTTCATTTCCTTTTGAAATAATTATGACACACTTCTTCCACAAATGTAAATATATTCCATTTCAGATTTTACAGTTCTGTCCCAGATGATTTTTCACACCTGAATTTCATGGGTTAGATTGGGGGGGGGGAAGGATCCACATAAAAATACATGCAGTAGAGAAAATTGTATCTATACACACAGGCAGCTATTAGAAAATATGTATTATTTAAATAATGTGCATAATATACAGGTGAAAGTAAATGTAAATGCTTGCATAGGCTTTTAAAAATAGTTTGTGCATCAACATGGGCAAAGGATAAAACAAATTAATGCTTTGGAAGCAGGCAAAGCAAAAATAGACCAAAACAAATTCATTTATCATCATACAACTCACACACAAAATAAGATTTTAAGGATGACTGCACACTGGATTTTTTTTTCTTTTGTGCAATCTGCAACACAGTGCAACATGTTAAAAAAAGCGTGTTGCAACACCGTGATGTAAACTCTGCCCTTACATACACAGTCACATAATTGGAAACAAGCATATATTTCATGCAGTTTGAACTAGGAGCACAGTGTTTCATCATTTGTCCCGTCCTTGTCTTCTCCAGGACACCTATGGCATTGTAAAAAAAAGTTCCTCTGATAACCTCAGTAGAAAAATATACCTAAAGTGCTTCTGTGAGGAACAACAAACATAGACAGGATTCTTTAGGAAGTTTAGAGTCCATGAATGCCTGACTTTTCAAGAAATGTAGACTTCCTATCCTTCTAAATAAGAAGTCCCTCCTTAAATGGTGCCTCAGACATATGTCTTCTGAGTGGTCTGACATCTCAGAGATGTCTATCCTTTTAGTCTTCTAGAGGGTCATAAAGACCTTGTTTTCCCCCAAACATTTGGCTAGGATAGGGGTTCATCTGGGAGGATGTTTGGCTGATGCTTGAGGAAGGGTATTTTTGTTTTTAACCATGTTTTTATGAATTGTTGTGAGCCAGCTAGTGTTGTTATATGAGACAGACAGCCATATAGATCCTGAAAAAAAACAATATTTGAGAGACTGTCACAAAGAAGAGAGTAGCATTTGAAGGCAAGACAAGAAGTAACAAACAGAAACTAATCAAGGAGAGAACCAACCTAGAACTGAGGAGAAATTTCCTGACAGAAAATTAATGAGTGGAACAGCTTTGCCTCCAGAGGTTGTGGGTGCTCCATCATAGGAGGTTTGTAAGAAGAGATTGGACAGCCTTGAGCAGAAGGTTGGACTAACACAGGGGTAGGCAACCTTGGCTCTTTTATGACTTGTGGACTTCAATACCCAGAATTCCTGAACCAGCCACGCTGACCTCAAAAACTCCTTCCAACTCTATTCTATTTTCTGTAAACAAAGAAATTTCACTTCTCACCTCTTACAATAACAAGTTGCTGAGTCAATCAGTGTCAAAAGAGCCGACCAATAAATAAAAGAAATTTGTAATACAATATAGTATCCATATTGCAAAAGAAGAAAGAATGGAGAAGTTCCAAAGTCGAGTACCCCCACTGAAATCAGATAAGTGTATGCCAAGGTGTTGTCTTTTGGGGGGTACAACTTATTCTCCTTATTTTGAGGTTGTGGATAACTTAGATCAATGGTTGGTTTATCCTGCTTTCTAGTCCACCCACCCCATATATCTTTTTATGACATTAAAGGGTAATTCTTCCAGCACAATGGAGCCCTGGGAACTAATCTGATAATGGTTTCCAACATCGAGACAAACAGATGTTTGAGGCTGCAAAAGATGAAAATGTAACAATATTGCTTGAAGGGAGGAAAGAATGTCATGAAGAAGAAACAAGATAAGATGAATCCACTCTGTCCAAAAATTAAAGAGGTGATGACTCAAGGAAAAGAACAATAGAAATAGATATAAATAGCATCTCTCTGACATAAAATTAGCCAGAGAGAAATTGGAACTAAGCCAAATGGTTGTTTAAGACAAATCTAAGAGGGGAAAACAAAACATTACAATGGTTATTTGGCCAATTCCAATGTACAGTAAAAAAAAAAAAAGCCAGCTCCAGAGAATGTAAAAATTATGTGCCAAAAAAAATTGTTTTGCAATTTCACAGATGTATTTTCTCCCTTGTAAAAGAGTCTTTTATTTTTCTACTTAAGAGGCTGAGAAATTATTTTGAATAATTTTGAATAGGTTTTTTGAGCTTCCTTTCATGGTGCAGTTGGAGGAGAGTGAACTAATTCAAATCGTATTGTATTTTCTATCATCCTAAAGCTTCTGTGGCTTCTCATACTTCCCAGTTTGGGAAAGTCCAAAGGAAGAGGACGTTCGCTATGGTCACCTTGTAACTAAATAGATGCAAGAACACTGATGATAAAATAGATTTAGCTTCTTTATGTTCATACACCGGCATCTCAGAATGAACAAACTGTCCAGAATAGGTGTAGAAAAGTAAAATATACCAAGATTTACAAGATATAAAGACAAGCTCAGCTCTTAATGAAAATATTTTGTTCTTGGCTGCAGTACAGAAATGGCATATCCATCACCTTCTTGTGGGATCTATTTTGATCTTCCCAGTTCAGCTTGTAACCCTGGAATTTCTTGAAAGTCTTTCATCCAAATATAAACAGACCTAAACTACTTATCTTCCCCCTCTAGACACTATCCAAACTGAAGTTCATCTTACTAGATAAAGGTAAAGGTAAAGGTTCCCCCGCACATGCGTGCTAGTCGTTTCCAACTCTAGGGGCCGGTGCTCATCTCCGTTTCAAACCCGAAGAGCCAGCGCTTGTCCGAGGACGTCTCCGTGGTCATGTGGCCGGCATGACTAGACGCCAAAGGCGCACGGAACGCTGTTACCTTCCCACCGTGGTGGTCCTTATTTTTCTACTTGCATTTTTATGTGCTTTCAAACTGCTAGGTTGGCAGAAGCTGGGACGAGTAACAGGAGCTCACTCTGTTACGCGGCACTCGGGATTCGACCCGCCAAACTGCCGACCTTCTGATCGACAAGCTCAGCATCCTAACCCACTGAGCCACCGCGTCCCTGATCCCACTATCACAAGGCTATTAGCTTCTACTTGAAAAAGGGTTGGCTGTTGCCCTTATGGGGGAATTAATTAAAGCCCTGGAAAGATATTTTGTTAAACATACTACTGAGATGATGTTTTCAATGGCCTAGGAGTGCTTGTAAATATGATGATAGGAAACCTTCACAGTCACGACCCAGCCACAGCAATAACGCAGAACATGGATGCCTTTCTGGGGATCTCTACACCTTTGTCAGCCAGAAAGAGCCAGCAGTGTGCAGCAGCAGCAGCAGCCATAAAAGCTAATACGATCCTGGGTTGTACCAACAGAGGCATAGATTCAAGATCATGCAAAGTAGTACCGCTTTACAAAGCCCTGGGAAGACCGCACCTGGAATACTGCAACCAATTTTGGTCACCATACTACAAAAAAGATGTTGAGACTTTGGAAAAAAAATTCAGAGAAGAGCAACTAAAATGATCAAAAGCCTGGAGACTAAAGCATACGAAGAATGGCTGCAGGACTTGGGTTTGGCTAGTCTAAAGAAAAGGAGAAATAGGGGTGACATGATAGCAGTATTCCAGTATTTGTGGGGCTGCCACAAAGAAGACGGCGTCAAATTATTCTCCAAAGCACCAGAAGGCAGGACAAGCTGGAAACTGATCAAAGAGAGAAGCAACCTGGAATTAAGGAAAAACTTCCTAACAGTGAGGACAATTAACCAGTGGAACAGCTTGCCACCAGAAACTGTGGGCGCTCCATCAAGTGGAAGTGTTTAAGAAAAAACTGGAGAGCTACTTTTGTGAAATGGTTTATAGGTTCTCCTGTTTGAGCATGGGGCTGTACTAGAAGACCTCCAAGATCCCATTCAGCTCTATTCTATTCTAAAGACACAATTTCTCTTGATATACACAACTTACATTTTAATAATGCTTGCATGTCTCCATTGGGTGGAGATACCGGAATCTGTACACAATCAACCTTGAAATGTTCATGGAAAGAAGATGCAAAACTCTGAAGTTATGTGACAATATCTCAGAAAAGGTGAGGGAAACTTCTATTATAGTAGTGCAAAGAAATCTGTATAGTTTTAGCCACCAAAAGTCACAGATACCTACATGTTGGTGTATGTGCATGAACATAGAGATAATATCATTGTAAAGAGCCTTCTTTCATTCCTGAAAATCACAGAGTTAACAGTGTACTATAATTCTGAAATTATGTGAAAAAATATGGGCAAGTAATAGTGGTTGCTAATACACAATCTACAACTAGGCTTTTCTACTGTTATGCTCTGTGATAGGGATAAAGAAAGAATGATATTTTAGGGGGGGAGAATAAAAGGGGAAAAAAAGAATCCATCATACCCATCAAAGTTCAGATAACTTATTCTCCTCAGTAAAATTACTCATCAGGGGAAAAAAAATCTTTTCTAAAAGGGGAAGAGCAATTCATTCATCACCCACCCGTCAACATTTGTTTGAAGAAACCTGTCTCATTTGCATTACAAAATGGAGAAGTTTGCATAAAACATAGCAGAAACACTACTTGGAGAGAAGTAAAGTGAAGAAGTTCTCAGAAGACGAAAGCCCATCCAAATTTTCACATTTTTGTTAACATATCAAACTACTGTATTATGCTGATTTTTCTGAAATAGGTTCCGTGGTTTTGTCTTTAAAAAAATGATCATGAAATACACATCTAGCTGAGAGGAGGAGTACCAGAGCTGGTGGTGTAGTTAAGGTGCTGGATAGGGTGGAAAGACCCATGTTTAAGTGCCCATAAAGTTCACTGGGTCAGTTCTGGCCAATCAGTCTCAATCTCATATACTTTGCAGAGTTGTTTGTGGATGAAATTGCTTCCTGAAGAATAGCTGCAATTGTATAATGACACTGTGAGCCTTCTCCGGGGAACTTCAATTTGATAAAGATTTGACCTAAGTACCCTTTTGAAGCTAAGTGTGGAGTTGAAGTGGTACTCTATGAACGAGCCACTATGCTTTTATCTGGAAGGCTAAAAAAGGATGCTTCAAAGGGTGTGTTACATGCACAGAAGCCACACACCCCACAAGATCCAAACTGCCCACCGAGCTTAGCTTGACACTTTTGTTCTCTTGATTTAAGTAGAGCATTTCATTATTTTTTTTCTGAAGCTCTAGCCCTAGGGGGAATGTCATGTCAGGGTCTTGCCTCAAAAGTCCTCCTCATTATCTGTGAAGCTCAGCTCAGGATCCCAGACCTTGTACTTCTGTAGGGTTTTGTAACTGGAGCTAAAGAAAAAAGAAACAAATTGTGTAGCCTTGCTATCTATTGCTGTCTCACTTTTGTAATCAGCCTTTGCCTCAGGGACAAATTTCATGCAAGCATGGGAAACATGTACACGGGTGTGATGTACTGAAGGAGGGACTAAGGAATGATTGATATCTTCCTTATATTGCAATAACTCTGCTGTCTGATTTTCATTGGCTAAGCAAGTTTATTAAGCAATGCTACTAATTTTCTAAGGTGTGGCACTTCTGAATGCAACTGCTGCCAGTGTTCAGATTCAGGACTTACTTCGGTCGAAAATAATGTACTGTCTCTTTAAGAAGCCTCTGCTTGAGTTTTCATGATTGGATTTTTATGATTTCTCAAGTTTTGCCAAGGGCCAGTGACCTTACACTTCTAAGCTCTAGCAGCTATGCTGAGCAAAGCAATAGGCCCTACAGATTTTGCCCTGCACCTAGCACATTCCATGCCAAGTGTCTTCTCCATCCAGAACTTGAGTACATTACTACCTCAAAAGTCAAGGTGGCACAGGAGCACTCAGATACCAAGTAGAAGTGTTTAGGGAAGGCTACTTGAGAGTAACCTGAAGAAGGAAACCAAGTCTGACTTTGGTACCACACACTCTGCTGGAGGAATTGGTGAAGACCTCTTGTGTCTCCCAGTTTAACTAGAAGTCTAGCTCAAAACACTTCCCATGGTGTTTGACTTTGTGTTGCTTTCTGATTTCTCAATTCATTTATTTCATTGGACATTGTCCTTCTGGCAGGTTTACACTAATGGTCTGAACTTGGGCTGGGTTTACAGCCAGAAGACCATAGTATTACAGAGTTGGAAGGGACTTTTCAGGGGGTTAGTAAAATCCCCTGCTCATTGTAGTTTCCATTAGAGCAGGGATGTCAAACTGCCAGACCACAGGCCTCGTGTGTCATGCCGAAACCACACCCACCCCATTGCCGGCAATGAAAAAAAAAGTTGCGATACACCGCAACACGTCACGTGATGTTGCGAGTTTGACACCCCTGCATTAGAGCATCTCTGACAAATAACTGTTCAGCCTTCTCTCAAAGATCTCCACTGAGAACTCATCATTTCATATTACAGCATGTTCCACTGGCTGGCTGTTCCTGCAGTCAGGAAGTTCTCCCTGAGGTCTAGCGTGCAGTTTCAACCCATTGGCACTGGATCTGCCCTCTGGGGCAAAGTGGATGCACTCCCTCTTCTTGTCATAACCCTTTAGATATTTTAAGACTACAGTCTTACCTTCCTTTAGTCATCTCTTCTGTAGGCTAAACTGTTCCTTTCACTGTTTTTCATAGGGCTTGCATTCCAGATGGATTTATTATGGTAATAATCTAGATAATAAGCTGCTGCACATGAGTCCAGAAATTTCTAGTAGATAAGCTGGTGCTGGAGAGTTCTTTAATGATGGAGCAACATCTGTGACTATCTAATTTTGAGTGCTCTGGGCTTTAAAACTATGTTTGTCATGAATATGCACATTCTTTGACCTCTGCTAGACCTTTGTCATGCTTTCCTATTCCACTCTCTGAACATGGCATTAGTGCCCTCGTGGACTTAAACTGTAGACCGGATTTCAACCATTGTTTTTGCTTCGGTAAATGTCCTGTGTGGAGTTTAACACTGTTTTTGTCCTATTGTGTGAATCATAGGACAGCACAATACTGTAAGTGCCAGATCTTTCTAGGTATAATCAGGACTGGAGAATAGCCAAAAAAAATTAAACAAACCAACCAACCCAAATATCTCTGAGTTCTTAAGAATAAAATTTTATTAGACTGAAGTAAGAAATCAAGAATTCCAAGGGGATTTCTAAATGTGGGATATGGGCAGTTGCAAGACAAAGAAGAAGGCGTCAAAGTATTCTCCAAAGCACCAGAGGGCAGGACAAGAAACAATGGTTGGAAACTGACCAATGAGAGAAGCAACCTGAAATGAAGGAGAAACTTCCCAACAGCGAGGACGATTAACCAGTGGAACAGAAGTTGTCTTCAGAAATCGGGGGTGCTCCATCACTGGAGATTTTCAAGAATAGGCTAGACAGTCACTTGTCTGAGATGGTACAGGTCCTCCTGCATGGGCAGGGGGCTGGACTAGAAGACCTCCAAGGTCACTTCCAGCTCTATTCTATTCTTTATGAAATACATGCCAGCTTTATTTTTAAAAGGATTTTGGTGCAACAGGAAGGATGCTAATCTCTTTTGAGAAATCTGGCCAGTCTACACCAGAGTTATGCTATTAGCCACATTATCAGCATGAGAATCCTCTCTTACACTGGAATGAGCTAAGGAAGATTGAATGGCTCAAACTGCCTTGGGAGTCTGCTATTGAGAATACACTTGATCTGAATCCCATACTTTAATATGATCAATATTAGGACCTAGAATGGCAACTGAAAGAATTGCTTAAACTAATATCAGTTACATATTTGAGGGTCCCTTCGTCGGCAAAACACTTGAGGATCTAAAATGTTTTATTTTGAAGGTTGCATAGAGATAGAGACCATTTCAAGTCCTTAAGTAATCCTTAAATAATGGTAATTTCAGCAGTAGGGAAGTTCAAGGTGGAATCATCTAAGAACTTTGGAGAAGTACCAAAAGAATGTTGATAAAGAGCAAATATAACCTGCTATATAACTGTAATTCCCATCTCAGGATTATTTCTCAGTATGGGCTACACACCTGGCAAGAAAGGTTTGAGGTCCACAGACTCCAATCACTTCCATGATAATTTATCATTTCCCATCTCTTTATTTTGACCTTCGAATGTTTGTGGTTGGGAGCCTTCCAGCCATTCAGTAATTGACATGGCTAACCCTGTTTTACATATAGTGATGCCATGTCACTACATATTGGTTAAGGGGTCAAGCCAAATATGGCTCCTTATAGGAGATAATCAATGGGAGCATACTTAATGCCAGGTTCTTGAGTATGAATAATGCTGACCATTGTACCTGTAGAACAGAACAGAACAAGAGTAGAACAGAACAGAACAGAACAGAACAGAACAGAATAGAATAGAATAGAATAGAATCTGGAAGGGACTTTGGAGGTCTTCTAGTCCAGCCCCGTTTGACCAGGAGAACCTATACCATTTCAGACAAGTGACTGTCTAGTCTCTTCTTAAAAATCTCCAGTGATGGAGCACCCACAATTTCTGAAGGCAAGCTGTTCCACTGGTTAATTGTTCTCACCAGTGCTTTTTTGTAAAAGAAAAAGGTGCCGAAACTCACACATGTCATACAACCCGCCTTGCCTACCCTATAAGGTTCCATCCAAAAAAGGTGCCGGAACTCCGTTCTGAGCGTTCTATGAGAAAAAAGCCCTGGTTCTCACTGTTAGGATGTTTCTCTTTAATTCCAGGTTGCTTCTCTCTTTGGTCAGTTTCCAACCATTGTTTTTTGTCCTGCCTTCTGGTGCTTTGGAGAATAGTTTGATGTCCTCTTCTTTGTGGCAGCCTCACAAATACTGGAATACCGCTACATGTCGCTCCCGTTTGTTGCCCTTGCAATGGATTGATTTAGCCTTACCTGCAAGCTTAGGAACAATGCCCATAGGCAAAAGAAAACCTAACAAGACTTGATTATTTGCATAGAGCCATGAATATTACTGCATATCTTTTAAAATTAAGCAAATATGCAAGATCGTGTGACATTGAACCTTTGGCATTTAAAGAGAATCTAATAACTCCTCCAAAGTCCACAGGCATTCTGAAAAACAGGGGCTTGTTTATCAATGAAGAACCAAAGTATGTTTAGAATGTCCTTCAGGGAAATTAATCTATCAATGCTAATAAATCATGGGAATTGGAATTATACATAAAATGCAATAAACATGAACAAAGAAGAAATGTAGTTAAGAGCTGGTGCTTTGATTAGCAGGAAGGTTTGATTAGAAATCAAATCAACAACATTTCTACCAACGTGGGTGAACACTATTAGTTTTGGGAAAGGGAGGGGCCACGCTGGAAGAAATAGAGATCAGAACAGTGCTCATCCTAAATCAGGGCTGTCAAACTGCCGGCCCACGGGCCAGATGCATTATGGCGAAACCACACCCACCCCATTGCTGGCAATGGCAAAAAAGTTGCAATACGTAGCGACACATCACGTGACATTGCGAGTTTGACACCCCTGTCCTAAATGAAAGAGTTATAGAAAGGAGAAGAGAAATAAAGACAAGAACTTCCCAATTCCTGATTTTATGAAAAAAGGAGTAAGAAAGACTTACAATAACACCTAGGCCTAACCTAAAATGAGACAATGAGCCTTGGTGGAGCAGTGGGCTAATGCCTCCTTAAATAACACCAGCTGCCTGCAATTATTGCAGGTTCGCATCCCACCAGGCTCAAGGTTGACTCAGCCTTCCATCCTTCCGAGGTAGGTAAAATGAGGACCCAGATTGTTGGGGGCAATAAGCTGACTTTGTAATAATGCCGCTTGGGGGGGGGGGGCGAAAGCCCTAATAAGCAGGCATATACATAGAATGAAGGCTATTGCTAAGCACATTTAATTTGTGCTTAGATTGTAAGCCGCCCTGAGTCTTCGGAGAAGGGCGGGATATAAATGGGATTAAAATAAATAAAAAATAAAATAAAATAAAAATAAAAACAGGACAGCTGCTTGAAAGTGATGGCAAAATATATCAAGAGGTGTAAGCTCAGAGGCCTTTGAACTATGGCGCTGGAGAAGACTCCTGTGAGTCCCTTGGACTGCAAGGAGATCAAACCGGTCAGTCCTAGAGGAGATCCACCCTGACTGCTCTCTAGAAGGCCAGATCCTGAAGCTGAAACTCAAATCCTTTGGCCACCTAAGGAGAAGGAAGGACTCACTGGAGAAGAGCCTAATGATGGGGAAAGTTGAGGGCAAGAGAAGAAAGGGACGACAGAGAATGAGGTGGCTGGATGGAGTCCCTGAAGCAGTAGATGTGAGCTTAAATGGACTCCAGAAGATGGTAGAGGACAGGAAGGCCTGGAGAAACATTGTCCATGGGGTCGTGATGGGTCGGACATGACTTTGCAACTAACAACAAGAAGCTCAGAGGCTACAGTGGAGAACACCGCATGAATGGATGTGATGGGCCCCAAAGAGCAGCAGGAAGACAATGCAAAGAGCAGCCTTGAAAGTATTAGGCAGCTTGAAATGGGGAAGGAAGAAGGCTGGAAAAAGTGAGGGAATCTTTCCTTTTCTCCGCCTTCCCCTGTTTACAGAACTGGTCAGAGTTTGTCGCAATTATCAAGCAGAAGGAAAACAGGACTCAGAGGGACTCAAACGAGAAACCAAGAAGCAACTGAAGAAGATCCACAAAACACTGACAATTGAGCGTTGAAGGCTGGCGAGCCATCAGACGCCAGCAGCAGTAGGAAAAGTTCATTGGATGACTTCAAAGGTATGAAGGAGAGGATGGTGGCATGGAAAGACCCTGTCATTAAAAAAGGAGAAAAACAAACATACAGTATTGATGAGACGATGGAAAACCCCAACCAGACATCAGGAGAAACTAATGGCAAGGAGAATCCATTTGGTGTATGCTGAAGGCATCAAGCTTTTAACTGGGAGACCATGAGTTCAAGCCCTGGCTTAAACCCCCAAAACCAGTTTAAAAAAAAAAACTTAGTCCAGTTACCCTCAACACTAACAAGAAGGCAATGAGAAGATAATTCTGAATTCTTGTCCAGAAAACTGCAAGGACTTCTCCAGGAAGTCTCCAAGAATCAAGACTGGCTTGAAGACAAACCCTCTGCTGCCCCCTCCACCCCCCAAAAAAAGGATTAATGGCAAGGATAGCAACATTAGACCCCTGATGTCCTGCATTTGCAAGGGAAAACAGCAAAGAAGAAACCCATCCAGTGGCTAGAAGCAGTTGACAAGGGACTTTGGGGAGAAAAAAAACCAGCACAATGTAAAATAAATCTGTAAACATAACTGAGGAATAAATACATTCTTAATGAATGCTAGATGAAAAAGTAGAAAGAAGTTTTTTTATTAAAAAAAAAACACAAAACAAAAAACCAGAATGTCAAACAAAATATAGAATCATAAGAACGGTTCGTAGTGCCGTAATATAAACTATAAAGAAAAGAATGGTTGAGAAATAAGAAACTAAATGAAGTGGCAGTAACGAAGCTAATGTGAAAGAACAGGGTATCAGAATAAATAAGATACTGCAATTTAGTAAGGTAAAAGACAAGTTATAGAGGACAGCCCTGGAACAAAGAAGATACAACATGTGTATTAGAAAAGCAAATTTATTTTGTATTTTGGAATTGGGGACATTATTCTTCTCGATGGGAGTTTCTCCTGTGTCTTGTTTGCAGCTGCACCATCCCAAAATCTAGATTGCCGGTACAAGTGAAACATAATATTGGATAAGGAAAAAAATTAAGCTGTGCCTGTTGGCACACATACACATAAACCCATATGTAATGGTTGCTTCCCAGACAGATAAACAACTTGCAAGCTTGTTGCTGACAGTGAAAAGTTCATTGGTTCACAGGGAGACAGTTAGAAAGAAAATAAAGCTATCTCTACTCTATCCCAAAGGTGCTTTTTCAGGAGGCAACTGGACTTTCTTGTTTTTCTTTGAAGATATTTATTACAAAATATATCCTGCAGCCAAGAAGGCCCTACACATATTTGCACTACTCAGGTGACCCCGAGGAGGCAGATAAACCTCCAAATGGCCACAACGACTCTCTAAAAGAAGGCAAATGACCAGCTGTCTGCAAGGAATATAAATCTTTCCACTCCCCCACCCTCCAGTCAGAGCTGGAGAAGCTTCTTGCATGAGAAGTGAAACGTCTTCAAAGAAAAACAAGGAAGTCCAGTTGCCTCCTGGACTTTGGGATAACCATGACCTGGTGGACTGAGAATCTCCATAGACATATCTCTGCTCTAGTGTACTTTGAGACACTTTAGTTTTCTAGTGGAAATAGTTCAGCTGCTGTTATTTGATTAAAAAAATGGACGTAAAATTGTAACCAGAAACTTTAAATTTTTATATATATATATATATATATATATATATATATATATATATATATATATATATACACACACACACAACAAAAAAAGGGACGCAGTGGCTCAGTGGGTTAGGACACTGAGCTTGTCGATCAGATGGTCGGCAGTTTGGCGGGTCGAATCTCAAGTGCCGCATAACAGAGTGAGCGCCTGTTACTCGTCCCAGCTTCTGCCAACCTAGCAGTTCGAAAGCATGTAAAAAATGCAAGTAGAAAATAGGGACCACTCCGGTGGGAAGGTAACAGCGTTCCGTGCGCCTCTGGCGTCTAGTCATGCCGGCCACATGACCACGGAGACGTCCTCGGACAAGCGCTGGCTCTTCGGGTTTGAAACGGAGATGAGCACCGGCCCCTAGAGTCGGAAACAACTAGAACGCATGTGCGAGGGAACCTTTACCTTTACCTATATACACAACAACAGTGAGACATTTATATACATACAGGTGGAAGGATAGACAAATTCCCACAATTAAAAGAATGGAATGTAATATTAATGGAATTGGCAAAGAAGGCAAAACTGACTACTTGGATGAAAGTCAGAAGCCTATCTAGCTTTTTTTCTACTTGGAGACTAATTTTGGACTCCTTGCTCTAGAAACATAAACATCAAGTTTCAATTTTCGTGATTTGATGATGAGATCATGTGTATTTTTATTGTTATTCTTAGACATGTAGCCTATATATTTGTTTACTTTTATATTTAAACTTAGAGTAAGAAGTTATCTTGTTACATAGTTTTGATTGTTTAAAAAGCATATTTTGTAAAAGACAATTGTGTGGTGTGTTTTTTTGTTTTAAATTAGAGTAAGAAATTACTTTACTATGTATTTGTTTTTGTACTGAAGAAAGCCCGGAGTCAATTTTCTTCTTCCCTTGTCACTTTTTAACTTTTTCCGGCACTTTATAACTTTTCCCCCTTTTGATCCCTCCAAATTACTCCACCATCTTGTATTTCGTCTCTTTCTGAATCATAATAAAGATGATTTAAAAAGAAAAGAAAAGAAATAGTTCATCACTGTGATCCATCCCTTTCTTCTGAAGATATTTTGCTAAAGAAACTCTGTGAGAATCCTTTTTGGAAAAGAATCAATTTCAATGTTAGGCAGATGCCCAAAAGCCTGAAGATACACTTAAAGTAAAATTTGATTTCTTACCTAGCCTTCCCTTTTGGCTTAAACTCTGAGGTTAAAAATAGCATAAGCTGTTACTTGGCGGGTATTTCCATAGCTCTTTCTGTAAGCAATATTGTCAATTTTACATTTCTTAATAGGAGAGGTAGATGAATCCAAAGGAAACTGCCTGGCCTATGAAATGTCTTACAAAAATTTACCTATATAGTGTCTGCGTTCCCTAATGGAAGGGCTTTTTGTACATCTGGTTAGGGCCTCACCTTTCAACTGCAGGATGCCTTTAGCAAAATTAACGTTACACACAGTTTAGTAACAGAAAAGAACAATCATTTTCAATGGGCCCCATCAAAGTTTTCTCTTAGTTATTATTGTGTTGTGTAATTTTATCTGATGTTAGCCATCCAGAGCCTCTACAGTGAGGTGGGTAGCCATATCAATCAATCACAGAAGCAGATACAATTCCAGCAAAATGGAATTGATACGGCAGCCTTCTCATTCCATACACAAAATTGCCAATCAGATTATCAATTTTGTTTCTCTTTCAGCCTGTTCTAAATGAGCTGCTTTTTCAGCTTGACTTCATCAAATACTCCCAATTGGCCTCACTATGTTCTGATACCATCAGTTCTGATATCATGTCCATTACGTTATATCCAATTATCTGGGATTACTCCAAGAAGAATGAAATATAAATGTTCTCTGAAATAGCAAAAACTAATGAACAATCTTATTATTTTCAGAGGGTCAAATTCATATCAAATTCCCACTGTCATTTCAAAAAGTGAATTATGTTCAAGTTAGCTTTGGATACTTACAGGCTTACAGCATAACTTATATTAGCTCTCACAGTAGAATAATAATAGCAATTATTGACCAATTTATTTTATTGCATGGAGTCTTTCCTCTGCCTTGTTATACAATGCAAACAGAGGTGGAGCCTCACTCATTGCATAGATAGGATAACTGCTCTTAGTGGACAATTACAAAAACACATTTGATCCTTTTATTTACTTCATGTCAACATGTAAGCATCTAGGTCTATTTGCCAAGGGCTTTTCCTAAAAGAAGTTGGAAACTTAAAACAGTACTGAGGAATACAACACTGCTTGTAATAGAAATCAGTACAAATTAATTCAAATACTTGTTAACTATTTAAATTACCTTGCTAGGCCCCAAACATGGGGCAAATCTTTATTTCCTGTTTCAGCCTATCTTGAAGGCCATCGAACAGGCAGTAGTCACACCGGACAGCTCATATATTTATGTAAATTAATTCTTTGTTAGTAATTTACATATATATATATATATATATATATATATATATATATATATATATATATATATATATATATATATATATATATATATATATATATATATATATATATATATATATATATATATATATATATATATATATCTGTGTGTGTGTGTGTGTGTGTATAAATTACTAACAAAGAATTTAGGGAGGCTGATATGCATTTCGGACTCATTAGTCCTCATCAGTCAGTCATACCCTTCTGAGATTCGAACCTGGGCTGCTTGCACGTTAGGCAGTGTTTTTACTTCTTGAGCCACAGGTTCTCTCTCGCTTTGTTAGCCTTTTTGCAAGCCTTTTTACACAATTATATGAACTGTCCGGTGTGACTACAGCCTGTTCGATGGCCTTTGAGATAAGGCTGAAAACAGGAAATAAAGATTTGCCCCATGTTTGGGGCCTAGCAAGGTAATCTAAGAGTTAACATATCACACACACACACACACACACACACACACATACATATATATGTGTGTGTGTGTGTGTGTGTGTGTATACACACACACACACACCAATTTCTTCTATTTAATCAACTGAGACGAGGAATTAATCACCTTAAGATTCTGGATTTTGTTATGTAGGACAGGGGTCCCTAACCCCTGGTCTGTGGACCAGTACCGGGCTGCGGCATGCCAGCAACTGGCCTGCACAAACAAGCAAAGCCCCATCTGTGGGATGCAGGGGTACACAAAACCACGCACCCTCCGGTCTGTGGAAAAACCTCTCTCCATGGAACCGGTCCCTGGTGCCCATCCTCTGATGTAGGATAATGTGTTTATTACAAATTCATAAATTGTTAAATGCAAGAGTGGGCTTGTATAACAACTTTATGAATAAATTTGCTAAA
Source organism: Vipera berus (assembly GCF_964194415.1). Classification (NCBI taxonomy): domain Eukaryota; kingdom Metazoa; phylum Chordata; class Lepidosauria; order Squamata; family Viperidae; genus Vipera; species Vipera berus. The sequence goes on along the minus strand of NC_138215.1, from coordinate 11,079,021 downwards.
GGCTTGATACTTCTTCAGCTAGGCTCATCTTTTCGAGTTAGTTTTTTTATCATTCCATTGGTCTACCCACTCACCCCCCTACCCCATGTATAGCATCTTAAAGTGATGGTGGAGAGATCTTAGACATTGAGGACCATTTTAGTTCTAACAATACAACAGAGTTGAAAAGAACCTTGGAGGTTTTTTTAGTCCAATTCCCTGCTCAAGCAGGAGACCCTATGCCATTTCAGACAAATAGTTGCCCAATCTCTTCTTAAAAGCCTCAGTGATGGAGCACCTACAAGTTCTGGAGGAAAGCTGCTGCACTGATTAACTGTTTCAACTGTCAGGACATTTCTCCTTAGTTCTAGGTTGGTTATTTCCTTGACTACTTTCCATCCTATGCTTCTTGTCCTGCCTTTGGGTGCTTTGGAGAATAGGTTGACCCCCTCTTCTTTGTGGCAGCCCATTACTGGAACACTGCTAACTTATCACCTTTCTTTTCTTACTTACTTTTCATTCTACCTGTTTGTCTTCCAGTCTCTCGTCTGAACGATTGTGCATCTACATAGTGTTCCTATCTAAACAGATGATGGACTGATTTGTGGAAAAATCAGTGCCCTTAATCTCCTAATATTACTTTAGCCTGCAATAATCATTTACACCACAAAATTTAAAAGAACCACATGATCATGGTTCCTTTAAATCATCCCCTCTGTTATGCATTGGTGTTCCCCAGCATAGAACTATTATTGCATATTTCATCACAGTGGGGCTCAAACTAAAAAGTCAGAGGCATTTTAAAACAGATTTTAAAGGAGCACAATTCTATGCTCCTTAATTTTCTTCATTTTCTCATAAAGGTTAAAGGATTCATTTTCAAAAAGATGTTCCATTTTGGATAAGGGGGAAAAAAGTAGAGTTTTGAGGCTTTTCAATGCTAGACCAATGTGATGATGTAACTCCATTTCTCTGGTCTCCCTCCAGATAGAAATATCAACATAAAACAGAGCTACTTCCAAAAGCCCTTTGAATCTCTTAATGGACTCCTACCTTACATAGTAGAATTCTCCAGAAAGGTCTATATCCAGTTTTGCAGCTAACTGAATTTTTATCCTCATCCATTTGGCAAAGAAGGAACGAATGAATATTTTTCCTAAGGTCACCGACTGGAACTGCAAACACAAACACATTAAAAAAAATAAAAACAAAGCAAGATAAAATATTACAATTGGTAATATTGTCAGTATACAATAAAACTCCAGCTAGTTAAAATTCATTTCAGAACATTCCTTTGCAGAGAAGGGGGAAAAAAAGCTGTGGGTGCCTGGAAATAATGAGTATCAATGTTTACTGCAAAAAAAAAAAAAAAAGAACATTGCCTATGCATTTGAAAAGGATTTGTCTTCACACATCTGAAGCCAGATCTGTAGTCTGCCAGGTGGCAATAAACTAATCTTTTTAGTGGCTGGCTGCATGGCCTTGCCTCCATTCTCCCCCAGGGATGTTTTGCAGCAATTGTCAGAGTATATTTTAAATGCCAGGACACAAAGTTTTCATTACATGGCAAATCAGCCCAGTGGAAAATAGAATGAGATGGGTTATAAGGCAGGAAGATTTCCTCTGAGGGGCACCATTTTCTTTGATGTGTAGGAGAGATAAATGGAAACTGAATTCACCTTTGGCGTTACTAGGGAGGCTTATGGACAGAGCCTGGGATAAACTAGCTCAAAACAATTAGGAACTTTCAAGGAGAGGTCTTCACCAAGCAGGAAGCTTTCAAGGGCACAATCTGTAGCTAAAGCTGTGTGCTAAGCAAGACATATCTGCAAAAACTCAATCAAGGTCAAAGATTTATTGGAAAGCATGAGTGCTGGACCAGAGGGTCAACTGTAAGCAGCACACTAAGCAATTGGAAAGAGAAGGTCTTGAACCCAGTTTCCACCCTTGGCATGTTATGTTGTCCACTTTGGCCACTTTCAACTTTCTAGGAGCTTTTAATTGAGCTCTTTAACTGAGGGTGACAGGGAAAGGATTGAGCATCTTGTGTTATGCAAAACGTTTGTGGTACCAATGAATTCTCCTTCTAAACACTCAAGATAATCCTGCTGTTTAAAGTTTGTAAACTGAACTGTGTTTATTTAAGTTGCCACCTACATCTGGCATTAAAAGCCACTCCAGTTCTGGAAGAATTAACCTTCCTTGCTATTACAGATCCTTTAGGAATTCAACCTTCTATTCTTCTACATACTTCTGACCTTTAGTTGCTCTTTATCTTTTTCTGTTCTTCTACACAAGGCAGAGAAACCATTCAAGCATCACAATGCTCAGAGGAACTTGAATAATGAGAACAAGAGAATGGAGCTGTCCAGATGGTCATTAAATTAAGTGTGATATCACATACCAGAAAAATACTAGTGCACTTTTTTGCTGCCACATCACACAGCTGACTCACAATCCTGACACACACATCAAGCTATCACAACAAGACTCAGGTGTTCTACCAAGCCAGAACAATTAAATTACTGGTTTATATATACTGTGATTTTCACAAATATTCTTGTAATTTACCCAACTTTTTCCTGGTTGATATGTTGGTCATTAACTTAACTTTCTTGGTCATTAACTTAAAAATATTTAATGCAGCCAATTTTTCTACATCAGGCATGTCAAACCCGCGACGTCATATGACGTCATGCGATGTATTGGAACTTTTTCCCATTGCCGAAAATGGGATAGGCGCGGTTTCTCCCTGACGCTCCGGCCCGCGGGCCGGCAGTTTGACACCCCTGTTCTACATGAAGATTCACTGGCATTTCATGCCAGATTCATTTCTTCTTGGTTATCTTAACTGACAATTTAAATAGTTATCTAGAACAGAATACAATAATATATGAATATCAATTGGTTTGATCCTTTTAATGATACCTTCTTTTTTAAAAAAAATGCAAGCGCAAGCACGCACATACCCCCCCTACAGAGAGAGAGAGAGAAAGAGAGAGAGAGAGAGAGAGAGAGAAAGAGAGAGAGAGAGAGAGAGAGAGAGAGAGAGAGAGAGAGAGAGAGAGAGAGAGAGAGAGAGAGAGAGAGAGAGAGAGAGAGAGAGAGAGAGAGAGAGAGAGAGAGAGAGAGAGAGAGAGAGAGAGAGAGAGAGAGAGAGAGAGAGAGACTCATGACAGTTTGGTGTAGTGTTGAAGGTGTCAGACTAGAAACCAGGAGAATGTGAGTTCTAGTGTTGCCTTAGGATGATTTGGGGCCAGTTACCTTTTCTCAATCCTAGGAAGATGACAGAGGCAATCCCTTTTGGAAAACCTTGCCAAGAACACTTCAGAGATTTGTCCAGGCAGCCTCCAAGAATTATTATGTTTGTTGGGCAGCTATATTGAGTTCTTCTCTTCTTCTCCATATTTTTTTTTTTACTCATTGGGATTGTTTGCAATTGTCCCTTTGGAACCCTCTTTTCCCTAAGAACAGCTAAAAATACTTCTCATTCATCTAAAATTGCTTTTCCACAAAATGTACATCTAAAAGAATCTAGCATACATGTTCAACAAATAGGCTGAAAAATAGTTTGTTTGTTTTTATTCCCAGAGCTGTAACCATATTAAATACCACTGTATAGTGCAACATTGCAGTGCAATATTACGGGCAGTGCAGTGGTGAATAGAATGTGAAGGATGTGTGTATACAATGTATGTTCTTATTTGTGGTTTTTACTTGAGTGTAGTGTGCACTGTGGACAGCACTTAATTTTGTTGTGAGTTACGCAATGACAATAAAGATATTCCATTCCACTCCACTCCGTTCCATTCCATTCCATTCCATTCCATTCCATTCCATTCCATTCCATTCTATTCCATTCTATTCTATTCTATTCTATTCTATTCTATTCTATAATCTGTCCTATTCCATTCCATTCCATTCCATTCCATTCCATTCCATTCTATTCCATTCTATTCTATTCTATTCTATTCTATTCTATTCTATTCTATTCTATTCTATTCTATTCTATTCTATTCTATTCTATTCTATTCTATTCTATTCTATTCTATAATCTGTCCCATTCCATTCCATTCCATTCCATTCCATTCCATTCCATTCCATTCCATTCCATTCCATTCCATTCTATTCTATTCTATTCTATTCTATTCTATTCTATTCTATTCTATTCTATTCTATTCTATTCTATTCTATTCTATTCTATTCCATTCCATTCCATTCCATTCCATTCCATTCCATTCCATTCCATTCCATTCTATTCTATTCTACCATATTCAGCTTTAGTTTCTCTTAAGACCAATAACTTCAGCATTACACTCCCCCTTTTCTCCAACAGTCCTGCTACTTCTACTTTCTCAGCTAAATCTTAGTCAAGAGTCTTCTACACCTATGAAGCAAAAAGGATAACAAAAGAAATCTGGTGTTTTCAGGAAGGACTGTGCCTGTCAGAGTTTGTCTCCCAGCAGTTGCTGGAATAATTAAAGCTTTGCATCACACAACTTTGAAAGAGTTTTTTGGAACCTCTTCCCAAGGTGGACCTCATTCCTCCACTAAGCTTAACCTGGATGCTCTCTCTGCTGTCCCATCAGTCCCATTTGCTAGAATGTACGAGCTGTTATTGTGCGTAGCTATACAATGCAGCTCCTTCCCCTTTTCTCTTACAGTATTCATGCGGCCCGCCTTTAAAAATGATCCGACACTTTGGGAGGCTAGTTTTTAGATTGCTATTTTTCTCAACGTGTTATTTCACTGGATAGGGGAACATAAGTGTTTGTCCTCTTTTACCCTTTCACCAGCTGGTAATGATGCACCCAACCGTTGTTCTTTTGAACTCAGCTAATGTTCTAGGAGACACAAAGGTGGGGAGAGAGGAAAGGCTGTGGTTGATTCCTTTTAGCTTTCCTTGTACCTAATGACTGTAAAGGAGCAGGATTGCAGCCTTTCTGTACACAATCTAGCAAATGGCTTATTGTGAAAAGCCCAAGAATGTATTGCAACACACCCCTCCTGTGGCCTTTCACATAGCCTTAAAATAAAACTATTTGCTCCCTGCAGCTTGGACGAGCTGTTCTAAGATTCCAACATGCTGTGTTATGCAAGTCTTTCCTCCGGTGCTTCTAGGCTTGAATCGCCGTCTTGTGGTCTCCCTCTGGGTTTTCAAGAGCTGTTGTTATCTCAGTGGGCCCACCAGGGTGATTTCGACTTGCTTATTTTATCTGTACAGAACTCTCCAAATCTTCTTTAAAATGCCCATGATTAAGTCAAGAACAGAGTGGGGGGATAGGGGCAATTTACCAGCAGGGATGATGTGGACAGGCAGGACATCACACTTTGTTTGTCCATAGGCCACTTAGATGGAAGAGCAACTCAAGGCAATCCAGACTCAAGACATTTGCGATCCTCACCGTTCTCTTGTTTTTTTTTTGTTTTTTTGTTTATCTCCCTTGTCCACTCACTTTATACTAAATGACTACTTATGGGGAAAGATTTCTTCTTTCTTCAATGTTTCTTACCTTACTTGAGAGTATTTTTAATCACATTATCCTAACTTATAAAGGTACACACACACATGTATATACATACATATACTCACATAAGGTAAAGGTTCCCCCGCACGTGCGTGCTAGTCGTTTCCGACTCTAGGGCCCGGTGCTCATCTCCGTTTCAAAGCCGAAGAGCCAGCGCTTGTCCGAGGACGTCTCCGTGGTCATGTGGCCGGCATGACTAGACGCCAAAGGCGCACGGAACGCTGTTACCTTCCCACCGTAGTGGTCCCTATTTTTCTACTTGCATTTTTTACGTGCTTTCGAACTGCTAGGTTAGCAGAAGCTGGGACGAGTAACAGGTACTCACTCTGCTACGCGGCACTCGGGATTCGACCCGCCAAACTGCCAACCTTCTGATCGACAAGCTCAGTGTCCTAACCCACTGAGCCACCACGTCCCTTTATATGTGTGTGTTTGTATGTGGGGCGGCATAGTGGCTCAGTGGTTCAGACGCTGGGCTTGTTGACTGGAAAGCCAGCAGCCCAGGTTCAAGACCCAAGCGTCATGTGACAGGGTAAGCTCCTGTCCTCGACCTAGCTCTTGCCTACCTAGCAGTTTATTTATTTATTTATTTATTAATTTAATTTATATACCGCCCTTCTCTCAAGAGACTCAGGGCGGTGAACAGGGCAATACATAAAAATTAGATACAAAAGTTAAAATTAGATTATTAAAACATAATTAAACAATGCCCAGAGATAATACAAATTTAAAATTGAAGTCGTTAATAAAAATCCCACCCCGTCCCATCAGGCCAGGCCAGCTTGTTTAAAGAGATAGGTTTTAAGGTCGCGCCGGAAGGAGCGGAGATCGGGCGCCATCCGGAGCTCAACCGGAAGATGGTTCCATAAATCCGGTGCACCCACAGAGAACGCTCTCCCCCTGGGGGCAACCAGTCGGCATTCTTTGACCGGCGGCACCCTGAGGAGGCCCTCTCTGTGGGAGCGTACTGGGCGGAGGGAAGTTGACGCCGGCTGCAGGTGCTCCCCAAGGTATTCTGGACCCATGCCATGGAGGGCTTTGTAGGTCATTACCAACACCTTGAACCTCACCCGGAAGACAACTGGTAACCAATGCAGCTCGCGGAGCAGAGGTGTAACACGGGAGTATCGGGAGACTCCCAATACAACTCTCGCGGCTGCATTCTGTACCAGTTGGAGCCTCCGAGTGGTCTTCAAGGGTAGCCCCATGTAGAGAGCGTTGCAGTAATCAAGACGAGAGGTCACGAGCGCATGAGTGACCGTGCGCAAGGCATCCCGGTCTAGATAGGGCCGCAACTGGCGCACCAGGCGAACCTGGGCGAACGCCCCCCTAGTCACAGCTACAATATGATCTTCTAAGGAGAGTTGTGAGTCTAGGAGGACTCCCAAGTTGCGAGCCCTATCTACAGGAGATAAAGACTCACCCCCCATAATGAGGGGTGGGATATCCTGAATATCCTGAGATGCCGGTACCACTCCGTCTTGTCAGGGTTGAGACGAAGCCTGTTCCTCCCCATCCAGACCCGGACCGCCTCCAGGCACCGGGACATCACGTCGAGGGCATCACTGGGGTGGTTTGGGGGGGTGGTTTGGGGTGGTTTGAAAGCATGCAAATGCAAGTAGGCAAATAGGTACCACTTCCTGGGAAGGTAACAGTGCTCCATGACAGCATGCTGGCCACATGACCATGGAAATGTTTTTGGACAGACAATGGCCTTGAAATTGAGAGGAGCACCATCCTCTACAGTTGGCAACAACTAGCTGAGTAAAATCCACAGGAGCACCTTTACATATCCTTACATAGGCACACATGCACAAAGATGCATAGCTATTGTGCCACTCCCTTTATTTAATTATTTACAGGGGCAGTCATTTTGTGAAAAGATAAAATCTCAACTCATCGTGTTGGGGCATCTACCAAACTGGCAGCCCATCCATGTGAAAGTCAATTTGCACAAGGTATTCAGAAATGGAAAAGTAACACACATCAAGGATTCTTTGCACATAAAAATATATCTCTATAAGCAAAGGTCAAAGCACCAATATATGGCAACGCCATCACAACCAGCGCAGACGAAGTATGCATGGATCAGACCCGACACACAAACAGCCCGCATGCACTGTTTTAATGATTTTGCCGCCAACATGTTATGCTCGACAGGGCGATTCAAATCCACGTGGACCAAGATCAAATTTTCAAAAGTTACTTTTAAAACTTGGAAATATCCATCAAAAAATGGTGCCGGATCTCCGTTCTGGTGCGTTCTATGACAAAAAAAAGCACTGCTTACCTTACCATCAGGGGGTTCTTTTATCTGCCTACCTGAAAATATGAGAATTACATGAATTAGGAGAATCATGCTGGCTTGGATGTTGCCTGGATTAATAAGGTTTGTGTCAGATATTGAGAAACCAGGGCAATCTGATGATAAGTGGGCTACTGGAACAAACTATTAATGGATGAGACAGGAGAAGCTGGAATTGATAGAATGCTATTACAACAGTGTATCTCTGACTCCTAAGATGGCAGGGGGGCTCCAACAGATCCCAGGGATAACGTCAGAACTCTCTGTCCAGAAAAGTACAGTGCTAGGAACAGCTAAGATCCTATGCAGAACCCTTGAAAGCCCAGATGTCTAGTAGACAACCTGAGCTTGAGGAAGACACATACCTCCCATAGCGGTGAGAAGGGAATTTTAAATATTTTAAAATTTTAAAAATTTAAATACAAACAATACATATAATGTTTTAAAGAGTGCATAAAAAAACTAACGCAAAGTAACACAGAATAAAGGAAACAAAGAGAGAGAAAAGAGGGAAGATAAATGTGCAAAAAACAACAACCCAAAAGATAAAAAGAAATAAAATGAAGCTTTCTGTTTTATTTCCAGCCAATATAAGTTGATTGCAAAGTTATCTTTTACTCTGCTGCCTGCATTTCCTGAACTGATAAAGTCTGGGGGGGGGGGGGAAATGTGCAAACTGAATCCATAGAAAACTTCATAAAGGGCCCTCGGAGTAATGGCCGTTAGCTATGAGGGCTTTTCTCCAATCTATAGGTTGGAAGACTACAACACCCCAACCCAACCCACCGCGATTATTGATAGTCAGAAACAATCGTGAAAGTGTTATAAGGACTTTGTATTCTATCTATTAGCTTTTTTGAGATATCTGACTGGTCTGGTGGGAAACCGCCCTGAGTCCTTCGGGAGAAGGGCGGTATACAAATTAAATAAATAAATAAATAAACAATAAACAATTTGCTGATATCAAATGATCTGATTTAGCAGAAATCTCCATATGCTCATAAGGGGCCTGATTCCTCTCAATTTATCAGTCCGTATGAGGTGTCAAAGTCCATCGTTCTAATACTTCATCAGTTCTTGAAACATCCTTATTACTCTGGAAATCCTAGCTCATAAAACAGGGGAAAACCACTTGATAAAACTAGGAAGCTTGGCTCCGGGCATTTTTTCCTTAGAATGAGAAAGCTTCTAGAAACAGGATTTTAAGAGCACTGGTGACAGAATTTTCATTTATAGCAACTTCTGCATGAGCAGGAAGGCATATTTCATCAGGAAAGAAAGTGGGTAGGAGAGAAGAAAGGAGAAGAGAAGGTAAAACATTTATCACAGAAGTTCTTTCCTCAGCAGGACCTGTACTTTTCCTTATCTAATCACACTATATTAATTGAATTAAGGGACATCAGAGAAGGATGGAAGGTCTTGAAGGACTTATGTCATCCTGAAAACCAGGAAGAAAAAAGCCACCATAATAGGAAAAAGTAAAAAGTAGCAGATTCTAAATGAGAAGCAGTCAATGGGTCTTGGGGTGGAAATTTAGGATGGAAGGTTATCAAGGAGAGACCCAAGCTAGAACTAAGGAGGAATTTCCTGACAGTGAGGACAATCAATCAGTGGAAAGATTTGCCTCCAGAAATTGTTGATGCTTCATCACTGGAGATTTTTTAAAAAGAGATTACACAGTCTCCTGCCTTAAACAGAGGGACTAGAAGACCTCCAAGATCCCTTCCAATTCTGTAATTCTGTCATTTGGTGTGATGTTTAAGATGTTAGTCTTCATGCTGATGTGCTCTTCATTCTTATTTTTCTAGACCTGCACAAGGAATTTTCCCCTTCACCCCATTCACAAAATGGAAGGAACACAATTTGGTTCACCTAAATGTAAGCACCAGACCAAAATTTCTATTTTTTCTAATAGCTACAAGACATCTCTGCATGCTTTGCCCTTTGACTATGTAGGACAGACAGGGAGGAAGCTTGCCACCACATTACAAGGAACACAAGGGAGCAGTCAGAGGAGACCTGAACTCGTTGGTCGCCTCATATTGTAATGAGCAAGGACAAACATTTAATCTCACAGCAACTAAGAATGTTGGCCGAGCAGATACAAAAATAGCCAGGGAAATGATTGAAGTCTGGCAACAGGCCCCTTGTCAGTCAAAAGGAGAGCTGATTTACCACCAGCTTATCAGGTACTTAGGAACTGAGGACTTGGCAACACAAGGAAACAACAGCCAGTAGCCAGACATCAACACGCCAATCAACCAATAGGAAGCTACACCCAGCCAGGCACCACATAAATATGATGCATTGAATAGCCCAAAGCTGAAGCACAAGTGTGAAAGCTCAGGAGACTAAATCTCTGGTGCCAGACTGGATCCTGCAACATTGTCCTTGGACACATATATTTTGCCTTCATTTCAGCCAGAACACATTTTGGCATATGCGCACAGTCTTCTTCCATCTAAAGGATGGAGCCACTAAGCAACCATTCAGTAAAGTGGTGTGAGGACTTCATTTTTAGAAGCAGGGTTTGTTGTCCTGCAAACCAGCTTTGAAGAGCTGCTTTGCTCAAAGTCTTGGTGAAACAAAGAAATCCTTCAACATAAAAGGACTCCTTTAAAATAATAATAATAAAAAAATCCACCGCTCTTATGTGTCTCTTATTTTCAATATATCTTTCAAACAGGATTCATAATTTTAATGCAGTGTACACAACTCACCTTTTAGGCTATGCTTTTATAAATGTACAACTTTTTGTGCCTTAGGCAATCTAATTTAATCAATACTCTGATCAAAGTAACTTTCTATAAGAGATGCTTCATTTTATAGCAGCACTTCATTTTCTTCTCTTTAGAAGATATGCAATTTTTTCCCCCCACAAAACTCCCGCCCCAAATATGTTAACCCTTAGAGTCTCCCCTAATGAGGGACTAGGAATATCAGCTCTTCACAGTTGCTGTGGTTAACTTTGCTGCCTTTGGGCAGATTGTGGCACTTTCCCATGAAATATACCTGCCATGCACTTCTTTTAAATTTATACCTGGGACTTTCTGCCTATAATGCATGCATTACATCATTTTCTGTTCCCTCCATGGACAGTTTGTTAACCAGGCATTTTGCAAAGAAAATGGTTTGGATCCATTTAGAGGTAAAGTCATCTTTCCTTGCTGGTTTGACCCTAAAATGGTTTTGCTCTTTTGTTTCTCTGAATCCAGTCACTGTGTGGTGTTTGGCGATAAGAAAAGGATTCTTGGTGAGTTTTATTGTATGTGTACTTGACCTCTGTCCCTTGAGGCTGATTAAACCAGATGGAGGAATGTAACTTATTGGATAATGGAGGTTGAACATGCCTCATTAAGAGAAAGTATAGTGCCAACAGTTTTAGAATCTTCAAGGGTAGTTCATCATACTGCAGAAACTTTGATTAGATCCTGAAAGTTTGAAAAACATGAAAACTTGAAAAACAGCTATGTAGTTGTCAAAACTATCACATTCTTGAAAAAGCCATTAGGTGTAGCACAAGGACACAGACTATTTCCTATTTTATTTAGTTTGGGGACAGCTTTAATTAGGATGTCAGGATGTCATCAAGGATTTATGGGTTCTGCTGGACCCATCAGTGGCATTCCCTGAGATCATCTGTGACATCCTTCTGGACCACCAGGCAGGTTCTTGGAGGAACGTTGCTGCTCCTCTTCTCATTTTATTCTTACTACTTTTCAAAAGTTATTAATGAACATATTGGTTAACTAGAGACATGAATGTGGGTCTTTCAGCTGCTTCCCTAGATCTTTGATGAGATGGATGGATGGATGGATGAATACAAGAGGATGCATGAAGACATAAGTAGATGTTCAAATTGACCTGGACGAGAAGTTTACTCTTCCAAGCTTTCAGATTCATGCTGAACCCCATCATCAGGAAACTTTTCTCTACCATGATATGTGCTTACAGTTATTCTATGTGTAGTATTTATGTGGTGCCTGGTTGTGTGTGGCTTTTTAGTTGTTGAGTGGGGTGTTGATGGCCAGCTATTAAGTGGTTAGCCTTTGCTTCCTTGTGCTGCTAAGCCCTCAGCTCCTAAGTACTTGACAATCTGGTGTAAATCAGCACTCCTGTTGATAGACAAGGGGCCCGTTTCCCAGGCTTCAATCATTTCCCCAGCTATTCTTGTCCCTGCTTGGCCAACAATCTTGGTAGCTACAAGATTGATTGAATGTATGCATCATCTTTGTGTCATATGTCATCTCTGCAATAGTAGAGGTCACATGATGTAGAAGCAACAGAATATTCAGGAATAAATTTTAACTAGATGGAAAGATCAATTAATTGTATACATTTTGAGTCAGTAAGTTGTTGTTGTTATTATTATTATTATTATTATTATTATTATTATTATTATTATTATTATTATTATTATTATTATTATTAAAAAATGGCTTTGCAATACTGACAGTATTAGGTGGGTTTTTCCCCCGCTATGCATGCCTAGTTAGAAGACCACTGGTTCATTGAGAATTCCCTACAGATAATGATGTAAATGGATTGTAGCTTCTTTCTGCATCCATCAAAACAGAAAAAAAATTGCATAGGAGTCAAGAATAACATTGGTTAAACAGCTTTATTTCAGTCCCCGTCTCCTGTCTTCATTATACAATTATTAGCATTCATTCTAATGCTAATTAGAATGAGACTGAGACTCTTACTACCTACTACTACATCAGTCCCATTTGATTTCCAGTTTGCTCACTTGCATTCTTGTTAGGAAACAAACAAATAAGGTATAATACAGTCTGATTACCTTATGCTTAGGGGCTTTGGAAAGACTTGCAATGGTTCCTTGGAAAGATAAAAAAGGACAGGAGTTTAAATTAGGACTTGGAACAGGATCGTGGCACAAATGTAATTCCCTTAGGATTTGTTCTTTGACTCATCATCATCATCATCATCATCATCATCATCATCACCATCACCATCACCATCATCATTGTTATAGGGCATTGCACACCAGAAAGACTAGACATCAGGACAGTTTCCCCCCCCCATGCAATCACTCTTCTTAACAACTAATTCCTACAACAGTCAAAACATTTAGTAAAGCTGTATTACTATGATATTCCTCATCTTTCCTATTACCTATCCTTATCTTCTTATGACTACAATTTTGCTGCTTGTATCTTACAATTTATATTGGGTTTTTCTTGTACCCTAGTAATATTTATGTTGTTTGCTTAGCTAGTACTCTATGAGTATCACTAAGTGTTGCATCATATGATTTATGATGAAGTGTTGTATTTCGCAATTTATGATGAATGTATTTTCATGTTGTGTATGATCATGATTATTACTATTACTTGTATGTACACTAGGAGCTTATGCACCGGAGACAAATTGTTTGTGTGTCCAACCACACTTGGCCAATATTCTATTCTATTCTATTCTATTCTATTCTATTCTATTCTATTCTATTCTATTCTATTCTATTCTATTCTATTCTATTCTATTCTATTCTATTCTATTCTATTCTATTCTATTCTATTCTTTTTATAGTGACTATGATATTTTATTAGATGTATTATAGCCACCTACGCAAAAGACTCTGGATGGCTAATAATGTTCTTGACATTAAATTATTGGAAGGTACTTCTAAGGCCAGGGACACGGTGGCTCAGTGGGTTAAGACACTGAGCTTGTTGATCAGATGGTTGGCAGTTTGGCGGGTCGAATCCCGAGTGCCGTGTAACAGAGTGAGCGCCTGTTACTCGTCCCAGCTTCTGCCAACCTAGCAGTTCGAAAGCACGTAAAAATGCAAGTAGAAAAATAGGGACGAGTAAAATAGTCATGCTAGCCACATGACCACGGAGATGTCCTCGGACAAGCGCTGGCTCTTTGGCTTTGAAACGGAGATGAGCACTGGCCCCTAGAGTTGGAAACGACTAGCACACATGTGCAGGGGAACCTTTACCTTTTACCTTACTTCTAAGGCCAGCCAGCATCTTTCTTGTGCCCTGGACATCAAGATCAACAGTGAAATGTTCTTTCTCACCTGAACAAAGAGAGGAAACTTAAAACTCGAGAATGGGAACCTTCCTTCACTAGATGAGAGATAGGTTCAAAAAGGTCTCTGTGCAGTGAAACCATCACAAGACTTTCTGTCCACATGAAGCCCTTATATAACAGAAGAACACCTAACATTCCCTAAACTCCACTGAAGATGTTACCTAGCCTGGCAATGAAATGTTCGGAAACCAACCCACAAGATTCGGAGAACGAATCTTCACCCTGATCCTACACCCAAACTACAGATGTTCACCACTATTGTAAACCTATTAATTGCATGGAATAATTTGGGGAAAAAAAACTCTACAAGGAACATGGCTTCTTACTCTAGTTTGGCTATGGGAGAAACAGAGATTTTATCCAGGCTGTTTTATTGCTGTTGTCCCATTCATATATGAATGTCCTCACTTGGTGATGATATTGATCAAGCATGCATAAAGGAAAAGGTTGGTGAAAGGTTCCCCCGCACATGTGTGCTAGTCATTTCCGACTCTAGGGGCCGGTGCTCATCTCCATTTCAAAGCCGAAGAACCAGCGCTTGTCCAAGGACGTCTCCATGGTCATGTGGCCGGCATGACTAGACGCCAAAGGCGCACAGAACGCTGTTACCTTCCCACCGTAGTGGTCCCTATTTTTCTACTTGCATTTTTACGTGCTTTCGAACTGCTAGGTTGGCAGAAGCTGGGACGAGTAACAGGCGCTCACTCTGTGTTACGTGGGCACTTGGGATTCGACCCGCCAAACTGCTGACCTTCTGATCGACAAGCTCAGCGTCCTAACCCAATGAGCCACTGCGTCCCTGAAGCATGCATACTGTTGTTCATTTAATCTTGCTGAGAGTTAGCTGCAGCTGACATTTTCTCTTCTTGGGCTTATATATACATGTCTATTTGTGTTAGAAAGGAAATGAATTAATACTTAATTAAATGAATTAATATATATTCTAGGGGAATGCATTGAGTCATGAACTGTTTACAGTCTTGGCGCTGCACAGCATGCCACAATACAAAAACCAAGGGGGGGGGGAAGCCAAACCCAACCTAGATACTTAATTCTAATCAATCTATGCAGAATAACAGAACAATAGAGCTGGAAGAGGCCTTGGAGGTCATCTAGTCCAACCCCCTGCTCAGGCAGGAGACCCTATACCATTTCAGACAAATGGCTGTCCCATCTTTTCTTGAAAGCCTCCAGTGTTGGGGCACCCACAACTTCTGAAGGCGAGCCTTTGCATACATGTTATGGGAAATTGGCTACTGGAATCACTAAGCTTAATGAACACAGCAAGATATGGAATGCATTTCACTCTCTTCCCGACAATTCAAGAAAACACAGTGACAACCATGCAGCGGTTCTCCTGTTTGTTTCTACCATTGTCTTCATCCATTGTCCATTGGCCTTTCAAATAACAATAGTTTATCCCACGAATTTCCAGTCCCCCTGGAATCTCTATACTTCCCCAGTTAAAAACACCTGAGCAACATCCGTTTCAAGTAGAACATAATTAAGTTGATCTGAATTGCACCTGGTATGTATTTAGTATTCTCCTGTTCTCAGCTCTTCAGCTAATGTAATGCTTTCCTTCCAAAATAGAAAATCAATAAAGAAAATCATATACACACACTTCACTTATTCAGCAGAGGAGCATACAATACTAAAAGGAAATATCTCCTTGTTTTATAATACCCTTGGCAATAGTTCCTTGAAATTCTTGGGGAGGTGGGGCAGGGAAGAAGAAATGATTCTGTCAGAAGCATCGAACACAGAAACACTGCAACAAAATAAAATGAAGCTTTGCCTGTGCCTATAGAAATGGTTCAGTCACATAACAGAATGCACGAAGGATAAATAATTAGCAAACCATATACAACAGCCTTTCAATCAAATCATGTAATTCAGAGGTCCCCAACCTATGGATCGTGGCCCACTATCGGGCTGTGGCCTCTTGGCCACTGGGCCATGTGAGTGGCTGGCCTGTGCGCATGTGCATATGCACATGTGCGGTCTCGGTTGAGCCAGTGCTAGCTGAGCCATGAGCCAAGCTGTGAACCTCTCACCAGCACCAACTGAGCTGCGAGCTTCTCGCCGGTGCTAGCTGAGCCACAAGCCACTCGCCTCTTGCTGGTGCTAGTGAGCCACAAGCCTCTTGCCAGCCATAGACGAGCCACGAGCCATAAGTTGTGAGCCTCTTGCCAGTGCTAGCCAAGCCGTGCACTGGTGCTAGCAGCCCCATTTGTGGAGCACGCATGTTCACGGCCCCATTTGCGCGCATGTGCATGCAGCCACATTTGCGTATGTGTGCATGTGTGCATAAAGATGCCTGCCCCTCCCTTTCCAACCAGGCCACCAACCCAGAAAGGTTGGCGACACCTGATGTAATTTGGACTCGAGAAAAATGGGTAGGTAACAGAGAAAAGAAGGAATCTATCCCCCCCCCAAAGTGAAATTTGTAAAGGGGTCCTTGGTGGACTCTGAGCTTGGTTGTTTTCTTGCAGATGTTTCATTACCCAAACTGGATAACATCATCAATGCACTGTTGGTGAAATGTAATGAAATGTCTGCAAGAAAACAACTAAGTTTGGAGATCAACCAAGGACCCCTCATTTCAACCCTGAGCTACAAATATTCTCCTTTATTGAAATTTGTAAATTTTTCTAAGATCCCTTATAAATATGAAATCCATGAGAATAACAGAGTTGGAAGGGACCTTGGAGATTTTCTAGTCTAACTCAAGCAGGAGATCCAATACCATTTCAGACAAACGGTTGTCTAATTTCTTCTTAAAAACCTGGAGTCCCTACAACTTCTGGAGGCAAGCAGTTCCACTGTTTAATTGTCCTCACTATCAGGAAATTTTCTTCTTAGTTCCAGGTTGCTCCTCTCCTTCGTTAGTTTCCATCCATTGTTTCTTGTCTTACCTTCTGGTGCTTTGGAAAATAGGTTGACGCCCCAGCCCCCGCCCCTCAACATATTTTCCAAAGCACCAGAAGAAATATGAATGGGAAAAAAAAATAGAATTGCTACTATCTATCCCCCTTCTATGGATTCACAAATCGCATTGCATTGGCCATTTGTAGCAGAGAGATTCCGAGTAGAATTGAACGTGTCAGCAGTAATATTATCCCGTGGGATGAAATAAATAAGTAGCTTTTATTACAGTCCCAGAGTAGCAACTTAAATGTCCCTACCTAAAATGTATAAAGTGCGGGTGTAGGATATATGATAGGCACATCATCACTCATCTATCCTTAAGTTTTATTAGGTAGCTCACAGAATCTTTCTAATTTTTTTAGTCATAAGAAGTTGTTTTATCTGAATAAAGGCAAGAACCACAAACATCATTTGAACATCTATGAGGAGCCAATAAAAAGAAATAAAATCAAATCTTTGTATCTCTCTATTTCTAAAAAAGAATTTAATCATCTAACACAACATGGCATATTCAGGAATCCATATATAGATGTTTTAAGAACTAAGCTTTCAAGCCCACCTCCAGAGAAAATCTACTGCTTTGTTTTCTCTTGCTTTCTTTTTAAACCTAAAGCTCTTTGCATTTCTTTAATGAATGAATCTGCAAACAGCTCATTGGTTAATGAGTTCTGAATATAATCCCGGATGGTCATTTTCTGTTTTTTTAAAAAAATCTTTCACCCAAAAATATATTCAGAGGCAACTGTGCAATGAATCAGCAGAGCATCCAAGGCCAGTAAGATCCTGCCTTTTGAAAATGTAATAGATTGCTTTCTTTCCCCTCTTGCTTTCTACCCCAAAAGTTCAAAATATTTCCATATATATTTATTCTTGCATAATCTAGGAGAGTGTCTGGATGAGAACTGTGGAATTGACGTTACGTAATCATTGGGACACGGTGGCTCAGTGGGTTAGGACGCTGAGCTTGTCGATCAGAAGGTCGGCAGTTTGGCGGGTCGAATCCCGAGTGCCGCGTAACAGAGTGAGCGCCTGTTACTCGTCCCAGCTTCTGCCAACCTAGCAGTTCGAAAGCACGTAAAAATGCAAGTAGAAAAATAGGGACCACTACGGTGGGAAGGTAACAGCGTTCCGTGCGCCTTTGGCGTCTAGTCATGCCGGCCACATGACCACGGAGATGTCCTCGGACAAACGCTGGCTCTTCGGCTATGAAACGGAGATGAGCACCGGCCCCTAGAGTCGGAAACGACTAGCACGCATGTGTGGGGGAACCTTTACCTTTACCTTTACCTTTAATCATTGTTCATTGAAGTTTCCAATGACTATGCACACTTTGTAGCCCGTCAAGGTCAGAATAAGAGCGAGTTCTCTTCCCCTTTTGATGAGTAATTCTCTATGAACTATACATTCACTAACTTGTCTTTGATTTAGTCAGCAAATAAAATAATATAATACAATAAAAGGGGGTGATAGTGGCAGCAGGAAATGTTTTATTTATTTTTTTATAGACCCACGTTTATATGGCCAACTATCTTTCAAAAAATTACTCAGGGAGGGATACAACAATGAAGTGAAACAATGAATGTGTGTGTGTGTATAGTCATTATTAAAAATGTAAAAAGAATCATAATTGAAATATTTTTAAAAAACCTAGGGCACAAGGAGTGAATTGTTGTTGTTGTTGTTGTTGTTAGCTGCCATTCCTCCAGGCCTTCCTGTCCTCTACCATCTTCTGGAGTCCATTTAAGCTCACGCCTACTGCTTTAGTGACTCCATCCAGCCACCTCATTCTCTGTCGTCCCCTTCTTCTCTTGCCCTCAATCTTTCCCAGCATTAGGCTCTTCTCCAGTGAGTCCTTCCTTCTCATTAGGTGGCCAAAGTATTTGAGTTTCAACTTCAGGATCTGGCCTTCCAAAGAGCAGTCAGGGTTGATCTCCTCTAGGACTGACCGGTTTGATCGCCTTGCAGCCCAAGGGACTCGCAGGAGTCTTCTTCAGCACCAGAGTTCAAAGGCCTCAATTCTTGGGTGAGTGAATATAAACTGCAATAGGAAAGTCATAAGAGTGGAGTATCCTTTTCAATTCAAATCTTAATTGCTATCATAGACCAGAATATAGAATAACAGAGTAATAGGGTAGAAAGGGACCTTGGAGGTCTTCTGGTCCAACCGCCTGCTGAAGCGAAAGATCCTGTGCCATTCCAGATAAATGTCTGTCCAGTCTCTTCTTAAAAACCTCTAGTGATGGAGCACCCATCAAAAGAGAGGGTTAGTTTAGGCACACATTTCCTTAAGTCCATTACATGGAAATTAAAAAAAAAAATATCTAAAATGAAATCACCTTCAAGTCAAACCTTATTCCTACAGGTTACTAACCCAAACCCTGGAACATTCTTTATAACATATTGGTAACCCTGTAGAAGAGGGATGATTGTTGACTTCAGGGATGGTTTTTAATTCTCTGGAACAGATCACATCTCTAGTAGACCAAGTGCCAATTGGACTTCACCTTAGTTAACTTCTGAACTCAGAAAAGGCTACCTAGATGTTGCCAACATATCTAGATGCTGCTGAGAAATTATAACTTGCTGTAATAATTTACAACAAATAATACAATGTTTAGGGACTGTAATCCTATCAGAAGAATAAAATGTCTCAGTTGTTCAAGACTTGGGGTCCTCGCAGCAGGATGAGCTCTCATTCCTTGCTCTAGCTCCTGCCCAGTTTGAAAACATGCAAATGAAAGAAAATTGCTACCACTTCGTTGGGAAGGTAACTGTGTTCTGCACCCCTTGGCATATAGTCTAAGATGGCGGCGCCTGGAATGGCTGCGGCTGCATTGGCTCTTGAAGGCGAATAGTTTTGGGAGGGATAGTAAGGGCTATAGGCCACATGATCAGGAAGATTTTAATGTGTTTGAGCAACATGGTGGAACTAAGGTAACATATGACCGACAATCTTTGCTGGCCTGGTGAGTTTCTAGTTGTTTTGGAACTGCTGGTGAGACCGTTAAAAGTCGTTGGCGCTGTTTGAATTTGTTCTACCAGCAGCAAGATCTGACTGCTGGCCTAGTGATGGATTGTATTGCAAATCAGGGCTGTTTCCAGAGGAGGCAGAGGAGGAGAGGACCTGAAGCTTATGGAGCGAAGGAACTGGATGAGGCTGTCGACAGGCCCAGAGGAAGAGAGAGAGGCTTTTGGAGGAGTTGGTGGCAGCGGCAGCAGCGTGCTCCAGGGGCGAAAAGAAGCAAGGCCTCTTTAAGGAAAAGGTGGAAGAGTCAGGATCAGAAAAAGGAAAGGCGGCGAGGTTGTCAGAATACAAGCTAACTTGAGGGCTAATCCACATGGAGCCCCATTTCCATCTGTCCTGTTTGCCATCGTTCACTCCCTAGAGACTAAAATGGACAATGTGAAATTTGAGCGGGCCCCGAACAAGGAGTATATATCGGAGGTGGTGACCCTTTGAGAGCTGTATGCAACGAAATTTCATTTTGATGTATGCCGATTGGTGTACATTCAAAGTGACAATAAAGTTATCATTATCATAGTCACGTTGGCCACATAACCATGGAAATGTCTTCAGACAATGCTGGCTTCCTTGGCCAAGAAGTGGAGATAAGCACCATGCCCTAGAGTCAGACTCAAGTGACAGGGAAACTTTTACCTTTAATTTAATCCTATCAAAAGTTAGGAAGGGAGTTATATTATTATTATTTTCCTCCTATAGAAAATATATTTGCGTACAGAAAGCCAGTCCTGTGAAGGGGAGGCATGTATCTCAATTGTACAGAGTTTAGAGACCCAAGAGGGCAAAAGATGGGGAAGGGTCTTTATTCTCATCAATAGGGGAAATGAAGTTTGTTAATGTCACTCATTTCACAGGTGAGATAGACTGCAACTATTGTAAGCCTCTGCTTAAGATGCCCCTTTGAAAGCCGATGCCTAGCAAGTGTACTTTTCTGAATTGTGATGTGTGTAAGAACCAAGCAGTTATATACCAATAAACCAGGGGTGCTACCATTTTATACTTGAGTAAGCACATCTACAGAAAGGCAGGCATGGTGGCAACTGGAGTTTGGTTTCCTACAGGTATCCAGCCTAATGAGTTGTTCATTTTTAAATAACTTTGTGATCTGAGTATCTTTAATGCAATTATCCCATTAGGTGTGTTTCCAGTTAGAACAGGGGAAAAAAACCAACCAAAAATACATTGAGGTTCGAGGCAGAGACAAAGCTGTTATAAAACAAGTCAAGTGCTTTAACATTTCCATCAAGATCTGAGATAGAAAGTTCCCTGCATGACCAATTTTGCTGGTGTATCTCTTCATTTGGAGAAGGCAACCTGCCATTTTTGCACTCCATTTAACTCAGCCCAAACATTTCCTTTCCATCACTTGCCATTCAAATCTATGTAAAACTCTCTCCGTTTGAGTGTTTGGCTGTGAATAAAATACATATTAATTCCCAAGTAATACATTTGTACTGTCAGATAGCATTTCCCTGGAATGCAATTTTCCATCGAGTGAACTTTATTCGCTGCACAGCAAGGTAGATGTACCCACAACAATCTCTTGTCAGATTTATTCATTATCCAAGGCAGTGGGATTTCAGCAACACTGGATGTTTTTGTACTGAGAGAGCCCAATTTATACATGTGTCCTCCTATGTAACATGGTGCTATATAATGGGAACTGAATGAGAAATAACACAAGTGTTTGGATTGTCCTGTGTCTTGCTACGAGAAAAGCAATTATTGCATGAGGCCTTTATAAGAGAAGGAGATAGAACTTCCATACTAAGAGTCATTATAGCTTTAAGTGTCAGAAAGACTTAGGATGCCTCTGATCTTCACATCTTTCTTGTCTATCCATTAGGATAGCTTGTATCTGGTCTTGAAAACCAAACCTGGTCTAATCTACTAGAACATGGGTCTTCAAACTTGGTGCTTTTATGACTTGTGGAACTCCCAGAATTCCTCAGCCAGCGGGCTTGGCTGAGGAATTCTAGGAATTGAAGTCCACAAATCATAAAAGGTCCAAGTATGAAGACCCTTGTATTAGAACTTCAACTGGCTTGCTGTAAGTTTGCTTCCCATTGTTTAAGGATAGTAAATATAATTTAAGAGATTACATTTAGAATCCATTCTAGAATAGAATAAAACTGGAAGGGATCTTGGAGGTCTTCTAGTCCAGCCCCCACTCAAGCTATGCTGACTCAGGAATTCTGGGAGTTGAAGTCCATGAGTCATAAAAGAGCCGAGGTTGCCTACCCCTGACCTATACCAACTCAGACAAGTGACTGTCCAGTCTCTTCTTTAAAATTTCCAGTGATGGAGCGCCCAAGAATTCTGGAGGCAAGCTGTTCCACTGGTTAATTGTCCTCACTGTTAGGAACTTTCTCCTGAATTCCAGGTTGCTTCTCTCTTTGTTCAGTTTCCATCTTTTGGGGGGAAATTTATTGTTGTTGTTGTTAGTTGCGAAGTCATGTCCAACCCATCGCGACCCCATGGACAATGTTCCTCCAGGCCTTCCTGTCCTCTACCATCTTCTGGAGTCCATTTAAGCTCACGCCTACTGCTTCAGTGACTCCATCCAGCCACCTCATTCTCTGTCTTCCCCTTCTTGGGGGACTAAATGCAATGTTCCATGTTGATTCCTTTAGCAGGAAAAATGGGGTGATCAGACATACGAAACTACCCTTAAGGATATAATATGGACTATCTAAGGGATACCATGGATCACTAGTTTATATTTAACAGGACAGGTATATGTTCAATACCTAATATCTTCATGTAAAGCTGAGGAAATTTCTAGAAAGCATTGTTGACAATCCTGGACTAAATAAACTAATGGTCTGACCGCCTTTATAAGGAAGCTTCCACGGTTATTGTCTTCTGTGGTGCTGGGAAGAATTCCACTCAGAAACCACAAGAAGCTATTGCCAATGAATGTCACCTATAGTGAGCAAGATGAATGATAAAACACTGGGCCTGATATTATATGAGGGGAAGAATTAAGGCTCCTTAATCTGTCACTATCGTTTTGTAATTTTTTTTCTTACAGGATGCCATTTTTATTTTTCACTGAAGCCTTATCATGGACCTCACCTTTCAGCCTCTTGAGAAAAATAATTTGTTGTCGCACCTTCTGATCCTGCAGTGTGATCTAGACCAAGGGAGCAATTTCATTTTCCTTCCTTCTGTTCTCCAGCTAGAACACCAGGGGATTCTTCAGATTGTTTAAGTCAATTTATAAGCCACAAAGGAAAAAGCAACAACAAAAAAAGTAACCTAGAGGCAATGGTATCACAAGGAACAAGATTGATGGGCTAATAATCT
The DNA here is from genome assembly GCF_964194415.1 of Vipera berus. Taxonomy (NCBI): domain Eukaryota; kingdom Metazoa; phylum Chordata; class Lepidosauria; order Squamata; family Viperidae; genus Vipera; species Vipera berus. The sequence continues at coordinate 11,055,887 of NC_138215.1, read as the reverse complement.
GTGTCCATTTCTCTCCTAAAATCCATTAGCATCAATTACAGTGGCGGCTGTAATTGTGTTGTCTTCAAGCAAGGAAAAGAGTGACACCATCATTGTTCTAACAAGTCAAGAGGTATCATCCGTAGATGTGACACCATTCAATATGGAAAAGAGGCGAAACATCTCCTCCTAGAAAAAATATGGGTAAGGTAGGGGAAAAACTTGTGCCAATGAATACATGTTGTAATTAGTTGTAGCTAAATAATTAGCAACAGAAAACACCTTCAGGAAAGAAGTCAGAATTCTTCTCCCTATGCCTACCTAGGTAGATTGACCTCACTTAGCACCTATTATCAGGCATTTTCCAGGTGTCTTATTAAATTCTGTATTGCCAAGATATCCAGAACTTGACATAGCTATATTTTGCTCTTTTTCCTGCAGCAGTGGCAGTGCAGTAGCAATTGCTTAGGAGATTAATTAACTTGTCAAATAATTAAGCAGACAGTGCTGTAATTGAGGTTTTAGGTTTCTTAATTGATTTATCACTTTTCTAGGTCTGAAATCCCTCCAACAATTTTGGTGGAGGAATTAAATGCCAAGTTATCTCAAATTTAAATTCTAAAGTCTTATCCATTTCCTAGATTTTTCTCTATTGGATCCTTCTTCTTTTCCTCCTTTCTTTTTTTCTTAGTAGGATTTTGGAGAAAATGTTTTATATAAGGAAATAAAAAAAATAATAATCTCCCATTTCTTTGTCATCTAAGCAAAATGGATTTGATAGCCCAGTTGAAGATTTGGCTCCTAAAATCTCTGGGAAAGACATCCTTCTGTTAAACTAATCAGCAGTGAATCTGATAGTTATATGGTGCTTGCCTTAACTTTTATATATGTTGGCAATTAAGACTGAATTGAGAGGCCTGCTTGATGATTAACAATTGCCAGTCATTCACTACATTAGCAACCTTCTCAAAGAACATTTTCAGTATAAGTATTCCAGTTATGAAATTCTTCCCTGCTCAATTACAACTGGCATTGAATCTAATTAGTTTTCAGTGTTTATTGAAAAATTACTCATAGATCCTTGACAATAAAGCTCACCAAACATAGTGAGACTTACATCTGATGTACAACAACAGCTATAGCACATATATACCACTTCATGGTGTGTCAGAACATGCACAGTCTTATTGCACGAGATAATCCAGGAGTAAACAGTGGTCTATATTAAATGGTGGTTTACCTTACACTATCTACAACAGGGGTGTCAAACTTGTAACGTCACATGACGTGTCACGATGTATTGCAACTTTTTCCCCATTGCCAGCAGTGGGGTGGGCATGGTTTCGGCATGATGCATCCAGCCCACAGGCCAGCAGTTTGACACCCCTGATCTACAATATTATACAGCAGGAGCAATATAAATACATGTGTTACTACAGAAGGATCCAACAAACCACAATTACAGCAAGAAACAGAAGAGAGAGAGAGAGAGAGAGAGCACATCAGCAGAGCCTTCCCTTTATACATATGCTCTTAAAGAGACACAAACCCTGCTGAATCATTCCCATCATTACATTACATCTTACATTACATAAGCTGTTTGGCTGTTAAACAATACCTTGGCATGGTGCTTTACAGCATTCTCTGAGTGGTTTAGAGTGTCAGCACATTGTCCCCGACTATCTGGGTCCTCATTTTACTGACCCAGAAAGTGGTAGCCAGCACAGAGAAGGCCTTTTCTTGTCTTGTCCCATGCAACTTACAAGAAAGGAGGGTGGATCTCAACAGCCCTTCTCTAGATATCCAGGCCACATGGACAAATTCAATCCCAGCAGGTTGAGTTCCTGGTGCATTGCAGAACTGTGCTACATAGGGATGTGAAATGAACAACTACCAATTTGAATTGGGCCCAGGAAGATACTGTTGAGCAATGAAAGAACATCTCAATTATTGTGCTTCATGTAGATGGGGTTGTATCATCAGCTGTCATATTTTATGCCAGCTGCAGGTTCTTGGTTATCTCCAAAGGATGTCCCACACAGGGGAAAACTGTGCCTTATTAAATCAGTTTTGCTCGATTAGACAAACTGGTTGGGCATGATAGAAATTATACTCCAGTGTTTTTTAGTATGGAGAAAATCCTTTTATACAAGCTTTCTTTTAAGGAAATGAAGGTTACTTGTGTAAAAGGGTGACAACAAGTGCAGCACTAGAATATATATCAAAATCACAAATAAAATAAAATAGCTGGCAACCTAAATCTATTTTTAAAAGGTCAACCTCTAAAATAACTTCTGCTTCAATTTCACATGCATTTCATATAAACGAAAAGTCCAGTGTATCAAGATGGTAAATGTAGCTATCTAATACGTTGCTTTAAAAAGTTAATCTAAGAGCTGTCAAATAAAACAAAGCAAAACCCATTAAAAAACAAATCAAAACTCCTAAAATTCCAGTTTCATGAAATCAGCAAGATAAAATTAGCAGAGCTAAGAATAAAAGCAAGTCCAATCATTAAACAACACAAACACATACATGCACCTAACTCCAAATTACATGCTTTTAAAAAGAAGCTAGCTTTCTATTGCTTTAAATATGATATTTAGATACTATTCTTCAGCTACAGCAACTCATGAACCACGCTCTGCAGGCAGGCAGAGTAATTGTAGAAAAGGACCTTTTCTTTTCTTGATCACTCATTCTTCACTGTGCAATGTTCTGCATGCCTTCTCAGAAGAAAGTCCCATTGGCTTCAACTTTGTCAAATGGCTCACAGGCCACAACCCCTGCACAACCTGATGTTCTAGAGCCAATATATCCCCCTGCTCCAAAGGTCTTTTGTGTGGCTTCCAAAGACTTCAAAAAAGCATTTAAGAATCATTCAGTTCAAATGGGACCCTGGATGGCTGACAAGGATTTAATACAAGGGCCATGGTGGTGCAGTGGTTAGAATAAAAAACTGCAGGCTAATTCTGCTGACTGCCATCAGTTCGATCCTGACGGGCTCAAGGTTGACTCAGCCTTCCATCCTTCCAAGGTCAGTAAAATGAGGAGCCAGATTGTTGGAGGTCAATAGGCTGACTCCTTAACCACTTAGACTGGGATGTAAAGCACTGTGAAGCGGTATATAAGTCTAAGTGCTAAATGCTATTGCTATTAAGAAGTTTGATGTATAAATAAATAAGTCTAAGGGCTATTGCTAGAGAATTATTTTTAATTGATATATGTTGTTGTTGATTCCTGGCAGTTTTCTTGGAAAGACGAAGGGAAGGAAATGGGTAGTTAAGAAATATGAAATATAAAGAAATAAATAAAGATAAAGATTTCAGAACTGGCTTGCCATTGCCTTCTTCCTAGGATTGAGGAGTGTGTGTGACTGATCCAAAGTCACCCAGCTGGCTTTGTGCCTAAGATGAAACTAGAATTCATGCTCTCTCTGTTTCTAGCCTGATGCTTTAATGTCTACATCAAACTGGCTCTCCACAACATAAATATAACGTATGAAAAATACAGTTCTTGATCCAGTGAATGCAAAGTGACTCCCCAGAACATCGTATAATACCAGAAAATGCTCAATTACCCACCTGGCTTGCTTAAGCAGCTTAAAAAACCGGTTTTTAAGGGTTCTGGAAAGGTTAACAGAGTCAGGACCAGCAAATCTCAGGTGGTGTGATGTTCCAGAGGGAAAGCACAGAGTTTACCATTGCCATTGTTCTGTGTTTTATTATTTCCTATAATAACCCAAACCCTAACCCCTAACTCTAACCCTATTATTTCCTGACCCTCTTGGCTTTTTGAGGTCACCCATTGATGGAAAAAAAATTCAAGTCAGGCTTGGCAGCTGGTGACATCAGGTGCCGTTTTCTTGACCTCAGTATAGAATGGCTTGTATTGCATGCCATCTATCAGAATGCCTTTTTAAACTCTTTTTTTTTTTAAAAAAAAATCTCAATCTAAGTTAAAGTCCTTTATTTTGGTAATGAGTCAGCCTTATGTAAAGCTTGGGAATAAAAGATAAAATAAGATTTTAAAAGCCCTAGAATGAAATAAAAAGATCAGTTGAATACAGCCATCATAGGGGAAGAGTCCTTAGTTCAGGAAAACTACTTTGAACACAGGGACCTAATGCAAAGGTTTCAGTGAAAAAATTCTTCTAAAAAGGACTAAAATCATATAAATTGGAAGGCCAAAAGTTATTGCTGTTACAAGCTATTATTATTACTTGTGAGTCTCACTAATGTGCCATCTGGGATTTTGGGGTATTAACAGGGCTTTTTTTCTCATAGAAGGCTCAGAACGGAGTTCCGGCACCTTTTTTGGATGGAACCTTGTAGGGTAGGCAAGGTGGGTTGTATGACATGTGTGAGTTCCGGCACCTTTTTCTTTTACAAAAAAAGCACTGGGTATTAATATTAATTTATTAATTTAATATTAAATATATTTAATATGAAAAGGGACGCGGTGGTTCAGTGGGTTAGGACGCTGAGCTTGTCGATCAGAAGCTTGGCAGTTTGGCGGGTCGAATCCCGAGTGCCGCGTAGCAGAGTGAGCGCCTGTTACTCGTCCCAGCTTCTGCCAACCTAGCAGTTTGAAAGCATGTAAAAATGCAAGTAGAAAAATAGGGACCACTACGGTGGGAAGGTAACAGCGTTCCGTGCGCCTCTGGCGTCTAGTCATGCCGGCCACATGACCACGGAGACGTCCTCGGACAAGCGCTGGCTCTTCGGCTTTGAAACGGAGATGAGCACCGGCCCCTAGAGTTGGAAACGACTAGCACACATGTGCGGGGGAACCTTTACCTTACCTTTACCTTTATATTTAATATTAAGTATTTTAACCTGCCCAGATTAAAATATTTGAACTATAAGTTCCCATTGCTGGTATATTATAATTTTTACAGGCGTTCCAATGAATCATCTTGACAACTGAGTTGTGTGGTTATTTATAATCAGCTTGCAATCTTGCACAAGCCAAGTACATGATCTCCTGTTTCTTCTGCTTCTTTGCACACTCTGCACTTTGAATCATGTAATGATTGTTTTCAGTTCTGGTTTTGATTGCATTAGTTTGAATAATGTGCAGCCAAAATCAAGCCTTCAGTTTCTTTCTTTTTTTTTAGTGTTCCTGTTGTAAGCCATTGCCAGTTTTTTTTTTTATCTATGGCTGCCTACTCCAGTTAGTTCTGCATGCCTTACAAAATTCAAATGCTCAATTCAAACAATTAAAAAATAAAATAGAGAGCCTACAGACCTGGTGTCAATGCTGCTAACATTGAATGTTATTGCTTGAGAAGAGATTTAGTTTAAGGTTGGGAGGGGGGACGAGGAGGATTGCACCTTTCAAGGCCATCTCTAACTAGAGAAGATAAGACCTTGGGGGGTTTTGTAACGGAAGGGAAACTGATTCTTTAAATTAATTGGAGAATGTGTTTAATGACAAAATTAGAAAGGTGGAGAATTGTGTTTTAATATATTGTGCAAGGGGCGGAGATTTCAGATTCCAGCTTCCTTCGAGCAAGCATTTGCCGGTGTACAGTATTAGGCTAATAAAGGACTTTTAAGGTAAACAATGCCTCAGAGTCACTTTAAAAGCCAATACGTCGGAAGCTTGACACCTGGATTTCTTGAGGTCCCACATCTGAGAACTAAACCTGGCAAAGTTTCCAAGCACAAAACAAGCTCATTGGATCAATTATGACTTGTCTCTTTTGCTCTCCCACATTTTAACTCACTGGAGATCATGTCTCTTCATTTTCATTTGATAAATATGAAGAAATATAGATTGAGTCTTGAGAGTAGGAAGCAGTGAGTAACTTATTAAAGCATTTAAAAAAATATTCCATTATGAAAAATAACTCAGAATAGCCAGTGATGGAACAGCCAGTTCACACCACTTCGGCAGAACCGGTAGCTAATTTTTTGTTGCCCAGGCCCAGAATGGACTTCCAGAAGTGGCATCCACACGGAGAACCACTTGTTCACCTATTTGAATCCCACCACTGAAAATAACCCAGCCTTACTTTGATTTTCTTTGGTATAAAATGGCTTCCCAGATGTTGTGGTTGCCTGCAACCATAATAAAGGTCACTCCAGGAAACTCTGTCATTCTTCTTTCTAAACCTTGATTACCTCAAAGGGCTGACAACAGGGTGATTCAAAATGTCCCCACAGTTGTCATCATGACCAACAATGACACAGCTATGGATTGGGGTGGAGACAGGAAGGAGGAATCAAAGGCACATCACATTTGCTGAAAATCGGGATTCCAAGTAGGACCTTCTTTTTTGGGTTGTTGTTTTTCCCCCTCACAAGGTTCCCTTTTCTTCCTAATTTAAAAAGCAGATGCTTGGGAAATAATATTACCTCCTCTGTTGCTCTTCTATTGCACTCCGCAGGACTGGCATTTATTCGTGAACCCCTGCATTAAAGATAAATGAATCAACTCCAGCACTTATAAATAGTTCCCTATTAAATCCTCGACAGCAACAACTTTGGAACACAATGGGCCCTGGGTGACTCTCTGTGCATACAACAGTTCATGGGCTTCACTCCAATTATCCCCAAAGATAATTGTAAAGATAACACTGTTTAAAAGTATTCTAATGTTTTATTCAATATTGTGGCGAGTTTCAATTACTCCCAATTATAATTCAACAGCTTTCTATTTAAAACAATTATTGTTCTTTACAATTGTGTTTGAAGTTAAATAAAATGTCTGATATTATTCATCACTGGGCTGCGTTTGCGTTATTTCATTTCACTTCCTTTCTCAGGGCCCTCAACTTACTCCTTTAGAGTTTTCTTTGGCTTGGTATTAAGTTTGCCCAAGTTTTCATTAACCCTTTGAGGCAGCTGTTCACCTGAGTGGAATAACGATATTCCCCCAAAATTGTGGATAATGAAAATCAATGTGTATAGACATGCACACATATCTTTCTGGGGGGGTAAGGATAAATATCACTTGGATTTAAATAGGCGTACTTTGCCCTTTGCACATGTGTATAAATTTAATCCGTTTAAAATTAATCAGATTATATATATATATATATATATATATATATATATATATATATATATATATATATATATATATATATATATATATATATATATATATATATATATATATATATATATATATATATATATATATATATATATATATATATATATATATATATATATATATATATATATATATATCCAGAACAAATATGGGACTAAAAAGTTTCATTTAGCATTTGAATAAGTCTTCCTTTCTATTTTTTTTCTTTTTTTTCCTTTTTATATGTAATATTAGTATTGCTTGTAGTTATCTTATATGAGCTAGAGAGTGATAGATTTAAGAATTTACTGTTGGTAGCATATGGATGTTTATGATTGTTCTTTGTTTTTATACCTTGTACTTAGCTCTGGGAAGTCGGGGGGAGGGGGAGGGGGAAGGGGGGGAGGGGTAGGGAGGGAAAGGTAGGGGTGGGGGGAGGGGGGGATGGTTAAAGATAAAATGTATTTTAAAACTTTTCAATAAAAAAAATTAATCAGATTCAACAATGGGGATATCAGAAAGTGTTTCCATTGAGAATCTTCAGCTTGACTTTTTTTAAAAAAAAATGTTGGCACAGTGTGATAGATAAATCTTGCTTGCCTTGTTTTAAATTGGCAAGATCTAAGGAAGCTTGAAGAAGATGTCTTCCATATAGACAAATTTATTTATTTATTTTATTTGACTTATATACCGCCCTATTCCCATAGGACTCAGGGCAGTTTACAGGGTAATTAAAACCATACAATACAAAAGTTAAAATAAATTTAAAACAATTAATTAAATTTAAAGCCCAAAAGTTAAAAATTAAAACTTGGCCAGGAATCTAGCTTTCTCTCTCCACTTCCTGCAAAATTTGGACTGACTGTTTTTCCCAAAGGAGACAGCTCAAGATACACTAAGCATTACTATAGAAGTATACTATAGGTAGGAGAACTTAGATCAGCATAGGCAAATAAAAGATGAGCCTGTGGTGCTGAATGCTCCAATCTAAACAGCACCACTGACCATAAGCACATGGTGTATCTGACTTTTTTCAAAGGAAATTAAAGAAGAGCTGTCCCCAAAGTGCTTTTTTTTTCAAAAGGCAACTGGACTTTCTTTGTTTTTCCTTGAAGACATTTTGCTTCTTATCCAAAAAGCTTCTTCAGTTCTGACTGAATGGTGGAGGATGGAAGGATTTATATGCCTTGCAATCATCTGGTTGTTAGTACTCTTTCTGAGGGTCACTTGGAGGTTTATCTGTACTCTCACAGAGTCACCTGAATAGCGCAAATGGGTGTGGAGCCTTCTTGGAACTGCTGAACGGGCTGTGTTGTAAACAGAAGATAGGGGATGTCGTATTCACACACACACACACACACACACACACACCCTTGAAAGAGGGCAGCTCAATCTTGAGGTAGATGGCTCTTTGACCTCTCTTTCAAACCAACAATTCTCTCTGTCCAGAATGCGGATTTTGATGTCTTCAAAAAAGACAGCAATAAATCTTTCCATCCTCCACCATTCAGTCAGAACTGAAGAAGCTTCTCGGATGAAAAGTGAATCATCTTCAAGGAAAAACAAAGGAAGCCCAGTTGCCTTTTGAAAAAGCACCTTTGGGACAACCATGACCTGGATGATGGTGAATCATCCATAGGCATTGAGAATCTCCATAGGCATTGAGGAAAAGCTCTTGAAAAGGGATTTAGCCATTTTTAAAAAGAGCAATACACTGAGTGCATCTAAGTATCGTTGAATTTTTAATCAATATGGATAAAGAACAAAGGGCAGTGTCTGGAGCATTGTATGGATGTAGGAGAGCAAAGGATGATTTTCAAGGAGAGATATAGTGAATGTTGCTGGTGTAAGCTTCTTTTAGCTGTGTTTCCTTTTGTTTTTCTTATCTCAGATGTCTAATTTCTTTGGATTATCATTTCTTTTCCATAGCCCGCATCACTTTGCTTACCTTGAAAGTAAATATCATAATGAGTGTTTACATAGGCACATAATAATCAGAGGCGGTTGCCGTGTATTTGTCAAATAAAAATAGAGAGGATTTAACAGCTTAAGCCACCTCAAAGAAGGTTGGAGATTCTGATTCCCATTTGTCATACAAGGTGAGAAACAAGAGGGGGAAACAGGAAGGCAAAGAGGTTTCAGGGCTCAGTCAAAGACTTCCAACTGAGGTTCTTAGTTTTAACAAGTGGCCTGCTAAGCCAAACTCTGATTCTTAGGAACTGTTCTTGGGTTCCACAGAGGTCTTTGCCTTCAGAAATTGTGGGTTTTAAGAAGAGACTGGACAACCATCGGTCTGAAATGATACAGGGCCGTGGTGGCGAACCTATGGCACGTGTGCCACAGGCGGCACGCAGAGCCTTCTCAGTGGGCATGCGCGCCATCGCCCCAGTCCTAGGCCTTCAGCTGGGTTTTATAAAACCGTTTCGCTTTAATTTTAATTTTAATTCCATTTATATCCCGCCCTTCTGCGAAGACTCAGGGCGGCTTACAAGCTTAGCAGTAGCCTTCATTCTATGTATATGCCTGCTTATTAGGGCTTTCATACACCCCCCAAGCAGCATTATTACAAAGTCAGCTTAATTGCCCCCAACAATCTGGGTCCTCAGATTGCTTTAGGCCTCTACCGCTGTGTGCAAAAAAAAAAGGTTCAATCAATCAATTTCAACTTCTTGTGGGAAAAAAAAAGATCTTGCAAAGTTGGAATTGATTGATTGAACTATTTAGTCCAACCCAGTCTGCCTTTACCACTGCAGCCACACCCACCCAACAGGCCACACCCACCCAACGGGCCCCACCCACCCGGCACCCAATGATACATAACTGGGCACTCAGTCTCTAAAAGGTTCGCCATCACTGACATAGGGTCTCTTGCTTGAGCAGGGGGTTGGACTAGAAGACCTCCAAGGTCCTTTCCAACTCTGTCATTCTGTTCTGTTAAAAACAGGGAACTGTGTCCACTTCCATTTCTCTTCCCAATGGGCAAACATGTGATATAGACTCTACAAAGCAATGCACTGAAGCCATGTCCTAAAGAGTAAGGAAATGCCTTCCAATCCCATTAAAACAAAGGCATAACTGAAAAAAGGAATCTTAACACCCTGTTCTCTTCGCTTTTTCTCATTTACCAACCTGGAAATTTAATTCCATGCATGAAATATCAAGGATTAGAAGGAAGTAGCAGATTTGATATTCAAGAACTCTGTCTTCCTGCAACTTATTTTTAAATCCAGTGACATTTGTGAGCAAAGATGCCTTTCAGATTGTTCAGAATCAGGCATCACACACACACACACACACACACACACACACACACACACACAAACACACATATTAGGATGAATGATCTCTCCTTTGGATAAAAAGATTTGTTCCATCGTGTAGTTACTGCACCTATCCTTAAAAAGTAGCATTATTCCTGATAGAAACTGTTCTTCACAAAATTCACCAAATCCTGCAGAACAAGAACAGCCTTCCTTTGGTGAAACCACTGGCTAAAGGGAAGAGAGACATGCTAGAGGGAGTAAAGAGACATTCTAGCATAGAGTCTGTTCAAGGGAGGAAATGTCTGAGATCAAACCCTTAAGTCTATATCTGCCATTTTCCAGGGGGAGGCAGACAGACTGCCACGATTCTTGTAATATAGGTGATTAATAATAAAATATCTACCTGGCCTATTCATGAGTGTTCTGGTTGCTTGTGCCTGACACTTTCTCCAACCCTGGATCTATAAGATATGTACAATGAATGAAGCCTATGATACCCCAAGTTTTTACAAACGCTTCAGGTTTTGCTCTTTGGAAATTTTGTGTCTCAAAAGAGCGCAGAGAAGAGCAACAAAGATGATTACGGGACTGGAGGCTAAAACATATGAAGAACGGTTTCAGAAATTGGTTATGCCTAGCCTCATGAAAGAAGGACTAGGGGTGACGTGATAGCAGTGTTCCAATATCTCAGGGGCTGCCACAAAGAAGAGAGGATCAACCTATTCTCCAAAGCACCTGAAGGCAGGAAAAGAAGCAATGGATGGAAACTAATCAAGGAAGAGAAGCAACCTAGAACTAAGAAGAAATTTCTGGATGGTGAGAACAATTAATCAGTGGAACGACTTGCCTCCATAGGTTGTGGATGCTCCATCACCAGACATTTTCAAGAAGAGATTGGACAATATTTTGTCTGAAACGGTATAGGGTCTCCTACTTGAGCAGGAGGCTGAACTAGAAGCTCTCCAAGGTCCCCCTCAACTCTGTTATTCTGAAAAAAAATCTGAAAATCTGCTCACACTAACTGTTAGATGTTTTGTGCCAGCCATGGCAGTTCCCAAAAAAGGTCATCAGATGGGAGCAAAGAGGCTTCTTTGCTTCCACTGGTGGGTCAGGGGTCCCCGGCCCCTGCAGCCCCATTGGCGAGAGAGTTTTATGGTTAGGGAGGGGCTGAGACTCCCCATAAATACCTCTGCTCAAGGGGCTGCTCCTTCTTCTAGTTCTAGTTATGTTCTAGTTATGCTATGCTTGCTTGCTCTCTGTTCTTTTGTTCTCTCTCTCACGCAGGCATGGATGCCTCCATGCCAAGTAATTCTTTCTCTCTAATCTATCGTTGAATAAAGCTTCATATGATTGCATCTCTGCATTCTGCTTTTCACTTGGAAGCACCTTAACGATCCATCGACCTCATGAGACCATCTCACACTAACCAAAATCCTTCTTCCTTTCTTCCTTTCTACCTTTAGGCTTAGAGCTAGAGAGATGTAAAGAGGGGCAAAACACAAGCCTTAATCAAAATAACAACTTTGAAAAAGGGAAGGTTTCAGGATATCACTTTGAGGTCAGAGAATCAAGCCAGAGAAACCATGCCAACAACTAATATCTTAAAACCTTTTGCCCAAAATATTATTTTAGAAGTGGAAGAAGATGACGTAACTGCAACTGAGAAAGAACACTCATCCGTGTGGTTGCTTTTCTCCCTACTGAAATTAGCCTTGTTTCGTTAGCTCATTCCCATCAGCTCTTTGGAGTTCCCCCTCCCACAGATCCAATATCTGTCCACACTGGAGCTGTTCTGAGATTGCTTCGCTGCTGTGGTGACATGATTAAAGAATTAACGACTTCACCATTAGTCCATTCAGCTCATTCCCATCAAAAGCAATTAATGTGGATTACATATATTTTGCAGGAAGAATATCTTTCATTTCACATTTGGAATGACTCCAGGGAGGATTAACCAGCCCAAATGAATAAAATAATATGCATAAATTAGGTCACATATGACCGATAAATTTACATCTAGAAAAATGCTCCGAGAATCTTAGTGGCATAGCATGTCTTACACGGCGCTAGCAAAAACCTAATACCTTTGATCTACTTACTTAGTTTCATCCCCCAGAACTTACTGATGTTCTGACATGTATTTCTCCTTTTTTATTGCCTAGGGAAAGGGCATATGTTATGAAACAGGGAGACATATTTATATATAAAATCTTTAAGCACTCGAATTATTCTATCCTTTCAAAAGGATCGGTGGAAAAAAAATCCTAATTTATTAAACCTAGATTTGAAAGCATCCTCAGGAACTCTGCTTCTGGCAGGCTTGCCACAATGAACTGGAATACTAGTACGGATAGTCCTCCATTTACAATGTTTCATTTAGGGACTGTTCAAAATCTCAACTGCACTACAAAAAACTACTGATGACCGTTTTTCACACTTATGACCCTTGCAGCATCCCCGTGCTCACATGATCAAAATTCAGATGTTTGGCAACTGACTCATATTTATGACGGTTGCGTTGTACCCGGATCACGTGATGCCCTTTTACAACTTTCTGACAAGCCAAGTCAAGGGGGGATCCAGATTTACTTAACAACTGTGTTACTAACGTAACAACTGTGGCAAGAAAGGTCATAAATGTCTCACTTGGCTCAGTGTGGTCGGACATTGAGAAATACCTGTATGGAGGCATTAGATGGAATGGGCAATAAAACAATTTAATTTACAAAACAATAAATAAATGATCATGATGATAATGATAATGTTAATATGGTGACAAGGTAGCTGAGGTAGGATGTTGTCTATTATAATACGAAGGGTTCTTCAAAATCAACATCTCACATCTTCAGTCTAAATTTATATATTACATTGCATATTCCAGTTTACTCTGTTACTGGCTAATATCTTGGCTAAGAAATTACAATAATAATAAATGTGATGTTGAGGACAATAGGGGTGAGGGCAGGGGTATCTAATGTGCTTGATGCTGCCCTCCAAAGAAATATATCGTAGGACACAACTGTATTCAGCAACTAAATTCTCAAAAGAAATATTATCATGCTGT
>NC_138215.1:10982537-11037537 GCF_964194415.1 Vipera berus | reverse complement strand
AAGCTGGAGAGGCCACTTCTTCCCTCTGGGACTGATAGCATTTCCTAGATAAAATATTGTCTGTGAGGCTGTTACTCAGATATGAATTAGGGGAAAAGAGGCCGGCATGTTTACCAGTCCGGAGAAGGAAAATTTCCATGAATGCTTATTGAGAACAGTATCCCCCAAAATGTATGACTCACAAAGTATAAAGCAACTCCATAACTAAAGTACAATGAATACAATGAAAGGTTAGGGATGCAACTGCTATAGGCCCACAACAATTCTACTCAGAAAAGGCTGACTAATGACTTATGCTAAATGTCTCTATTCATTCTTCCATCCATCCATCTATCTGTCTTGTCCATCCATCTCCATCTTCCAGAGTGACTCATGGAGAAACACTAGGAAGAATTTTTGAGGTGAGTTAATCTTTCCTTCCAGAAACTCTAAAAGTTTCTTAATCTTCCTTGACTTATTAGTTTGTGGCACCAATTTTCAATTGAGGACATTTTTATTTAACTCACATTTAAAAAAAAAAACAACAACAACTTTGGTCTAAACTTTCAGTTTAAAACTCTGTTTCAAAAGTTAGATATTATTGTTTTTATTGTTTTTCTACTTCCTTATTAAGCAGGCCAGGAATTTCTGCTGTGTTACAGCTAGATAAATACAGTTAGCAAGCAAATAAATTATCATTCTACTTCAGCTCTTCATAGTTTAGGAAACATGCTAATATGAAATTAAGCATTTTGGCATAGATGGCAAATTAATTCACTGGGGAAGGAATTTGAAACTGCTGGATTTTGCTCTAGAAATATAGTTCAAATGCTAAATCTGAATTCAATATAACGTACTTTCAAGTGCATGCTATTTCTTGGCAAGACTTTCAGAAGTGGTTTGCCCTTGTCTTCTTCAGACTGAAAGAGAATGACAAGCCCAAGGTCACGCAGTTTATATAATGTTATATATATATAACCCTGACGACGCCAACAAAATCAGACTCGAAGTTACCAACATCCTCTGCACCAGCAAACCACCCAAAGAGGAACAGACAGCACTACTTAACCTAAAAAAAGACACCAGCATAATCATTCTGCCAGCAGACAAAGGCAACGCCACGGTGGTAATGAACTCATCTGACTACCATACCAAATTATCCAACCTACTCCGAGACTCCACATACAAACTCCTCAAGACAGATCCCACCACCTACCTGGAAAAAAACACAAAATCCAAAATAAAAGCCACCCCCATCAGTGAAGAGATCCAGCAAACAATCATTCCCAGAGAAAAATCATCCAGATGTCCTAAGCTCTATGGTCTTCCCAAGATACACAAAGAAGGAACCCCACTCAGACCCATAGTCAGCTCCATAGGCTCACCTCTGAGACCAGCCCTTCCACTCAAAACACATCCCCACCCAATCAGAACACAGCCCCCATTCAAAACACACTCCCACCCAATCAGAACACAGCTAACCCCCCACCCAAAAGGTTTCCTTTTCAACACAAATATTGCTCAATATTCAGAGCTGTTTTCAAAACTCCTGACAACAATATGCACCCACAAAAGTAAAATATTTACTCCCATATTAAATTCCCATAATCCTCTGCCTGTATTTGTTTACAGTGCTGGAATTTGGAATAATCTTTCTTCTTTTTCTCAAATGGCACCAACGGGGAATTTATTATTTATTTTTAATCCATGTATTCATCGGCAGTTGTAATCCTCGTAATAACTGCCTTTCTCTGAGTGGATTATTGCATCAGGGCAAATGTGTAGAAGCAACAAAAAATAATAAAATAAAAACAGTGAAGGGATTCTTAATCAGTTCAGAACACCTTTGCAGGCGTTGGTAAGCAATAACAGATCTACAGGGTGGAGTTCTGAATTCGATTTAGAAGGGGCCAAGTTGGGGAATCCACACTGAATTCTGAGTCAGTTTTAATTTTCTCAATGAGAGATCTTTTCATGGAAGCTTTTCCAAATCAGAACTTTCCAAGTGTGTTGATGCAAGGGATAGAAGGACCAAGGTCAAACACAGAAACCATGTCAGCCTTGCAAGATGGTCCAGACAAGAAATGCACCCAGAAGAATTAGCTCTACTTTACTTACAAGTTTCAGAGCCTTGTTAAGTCTGAAGGTCCATTTCTCACCCATTATCTATACAACCCAAGAAACTAGAGATGGTCCCTCTTAAGACATTTATCATACCTACGTTCTTTCTGTGAGCTAAGCTGTCTCTTACCTAATGACTGCCCGTCTGTGGCTCTTTCTCCATGTCTATGGAGATTCTCTATCACCCAGGTCATGGTTTTCCCAAAGGTTCTTTCCCCCCAAAAAAGGTAACTGGGCTCTTTTCTTTTCTTTTCTTTGAAAACATTTTGGTTCTTATCCAAGAAGCTTCTTCAGTTTATCAGTTCTTCTACAGTTCAGAACTGAAGAAGCTTCTTGGGTGAAAAGCAAACTGTTTTCAAAAGAAAGAAAAATGAGAAAGTCTAATTGTCTTTTGAAAAAAAATGAAGCTCTCTCTCTCTCTCTCTCTCTCTCTCACACACACACACACAGAGAGAGAGAGAGAGAGAGAGAGAGAGAGAGAGAGAGAGAGAGAGAGAGAGAGAGAGAGAGAGAGAGAGAGAGAGAGAGAGAGAGAGAGAGAGAGAGAAGCAACCTGGAACTAAGGAGAAACTTCCTGACAGTTAGAACAATTAACCAGTGGAACAACCTGCCTCCAGAAGTGGTGAATGCTCCAACACTGGAAGTTTTTAAGAGGAGACTGGACAGCCATTTGCCTGAAATGGTATAGGGTTTCCTGCCTGAGCAGGGGGTTGGACTAGATGACCTCCAAGGTCCCTTCCAACTTACTTACTATTATTATTATAAGAAACACCCCTCTCTTTATTAGGGTCCTCAGGCAAAAGAAACAGAAGTAAACTTTGAACTTTGTGATTGCTGTTTAGATTCCTTCAGACTTTTAATGGTGTTGATGTTCTACTTCCTTATGGCTTTTCTAGTTGTACAATAACAAAACAACCTATCAGAGAGATGACACACTTAATCTCTGGCTGCTACCCTCAAATCGGAAGAACCAACTTAGTGAAGCCTGGCTGTTTTCATTTTCAAAATAAGCTGACTAACACTTTTGGAGGACATCTGTCTTTTTTTTTTTTTTTTTTAAAAGGGTAATCTAAATGAAACAGTTGCTTCTGCGAAAGGTAGCTTGCATATTGACACCTATCTCCTGGCACACAAATCCAATTCTCTGTTGCCTCTACATGCTCCTGCAAAGGGAAGTCACCAACGAGAAAAGCAATTTTTGATTCTGCAAAGCTTTCATTTATTATGCAAGTATCTGTGTCAGGTTCTGTAAATGGAAGCAATCATTTTATGGAGAATAAATCGTCTGTGGGGCGGGGGTGTTGCTTTAAATGCACCATGTAAAATATTCTCAACTCCCATATCTTATTTCTTGAATTCCCATGAAGATAACTGCTTAGGAATGGAAACCCATTCTAGAATAGGCAGGGGACAATGATGTAATTTTTTCATCCAGTAATTGCTTAACGGGTGAAAAACATCATTACGGGTTTGAGGAACAGCTTCAACACTTCCTGGACTGGGATAAATCCTTTTTTCCCCGTGATTTTAGCAGGTACCTTAAAATATGGTTCTCACCATCAATCCTCCTAATAATTACATTTGTAACCACAGTGGACTGATTGCTTCTGAACATCCCACAGGTTGGGAAATTGAATGTGATTGTTGGGTTAATGTGGTTGTTCACAGCTTTCAAATGCCTTGTTGATAGCAACTGCTAGATTGGTAAGAAATTATAAGAATCGCTTTCCTCCTTCACCTTCTGTTCCCTAATGACTGTGCTCAAACAAGCTGTAAGATGTTGGGGAATATCAAGGAAAAGAGAGAATTCCTTTGGATTATCACAGAAAATCAGAAAATCCTAACATTAATGATTGCTAGCACTGGATTCTCCAGAACCCTTTCAAAAACTATTGTGAGTGCAATTTTAGATGTAAAAAAAATATATATGCAGGGGGATAAATCCCAATAATTTAATTACAGTAACGTAGAATATTTCTTGAGCCATGTTTTGAAGTGCGATTTCTGACCCAAATAAAGGTGACCATTCCAAGCCTAAAAGGGCTAGAGACTTTTTGGTGAAAACCAGCACATTAGATTACATCTGGAAATGTTTCAGGAGTCAAGGTTTAAGCATTGGTAAGATGTTACTCTGTCCAAATCCTAAAAGCCCGATCATCTTATATGATAATAACCAAGAGACCAGTAAACAGGTGCAGATGAACAGAAAGTTTCCAGAAAGAAACTCAATGCACTTGATTACTATTATTATTACAGACTTTGGTTGAAACGCATGTAAATCTGTTCAGCCTTGTGGAATCCTTGGTGCTCTCTGAGCTTGGTTTTTTTTCTTGTAGACATTTCATTACCCGGCTAGGTAATATCATCAGTGCTAAAATGAGTGGGATTTGCTCTCTGTTATATATAAGTGGATTGCCCAGTCAGTTTTGGTGGAAGCGTTTTTGTGTGTGTGTTTGTGTGTGTGTGTGTGTTTATGTGTGGTGGGGGTAGTTCTCGGTTTGTATTTGTGTATGTATACACACACAGAGAGAGACACACAAACACACACACCAAAAACATACCCAACTCATTTCTAGCACCTATTTGGGTAACGAAACATCTGCAAGAAAACAACCAAGCTCGGAGAGCACCAAGGACCCCACAGTTAACGCTGAGCTATGAATATTCTCTTCTGTTGGTATGCTTTTTTATTATAATGCCTTCACCTTCCTGACAGTAGGAAGTGCAACCCCAGTTGACTGTAAGAAATAAAATCCTAGCAGTCTAACTAATAGCACCTTTGTTTGCATTAAATCAGGGTAGCAACTCTGACAAGCTAAGAGATCCCTTGTTGGCTCCGAAGTGCAAACATGTGAAGACACGTGTTTTAAGCTTTGATGCAACAAATGCACTAATTAAAAAAGGGGAGATTTTCAAGCCATCATCATCACACAGTAATCTGCCAAGGCTACAGAGGTGTGGTTGGCTTTTACAGCTCTTGGTACTGTTGTAAACCAAAGCTCATGAATATATGATAAGGAAGAATATGTTAATCTGCATTTCAACACACACACACACACACCTGTTGTTGTTGTTTTTTCCTTTCTGTCCTCTCACTTTTCCTCTCCCATCTCCCAAAGAGATCACTTCAATTCATATCTGCCAAGTCACCATGGAGACTACATCCCAGTGATGTCAACGGTGTGACTCAAGCACAGCCCCGAAGCTTTGGAACTTAACTATTTATTAATTGGCAACCAGGCTGCCTAACTCTCTCCCAGATGTTTCTGTTCCTCTTCCTAAGCCTTAAGAGGCTTCAGAGATCAAACATCTTGTTACCAAGGCTGGAAAAGAAGGAAGAAATTAAAAAAAAATGAGTCCACAGGGGAGAAAGGTTTGCCTTTGTAATTACAAATAATTAATTAGAAACGCTCTAAACAAGCCAACAAACATGTAACCAGCAGCAGCAGCCTTCAATTCAAGTGCCTAGAGGTCACTGAGTAATGGTAAATCTTACAAACAGCAAGTAGAATAACAGCTATTTCCAGGCTTGAGTTCTAAATGAAGTATTAAATGAGAGATTTTTTATTATTTTTTTAACCTTGCTCTGAAATAATTAAACGAGCATTAATGTCGGAAAGAAAGCTATACATCTCTAAAAGTAGAAAACTCGAGGAATCCAATCTCTTGTAAATTGCCAAAGGAGTCGATTTGATCTGCAGGTCCCAGTTTAAATGGTAAATGAAAGGTTTTAGTTACCTAACCGGTCACTGTGATCTCATCTCAAGGGAAATAACGAAAGCACATGTAAAATGTATTTCAGAGCTCACATTTCAAAAGAATGTATATATTTAAAACTATCTAAATATTACAACCTAATATACGTGGGCTGCGTCAAATCAACTTTCCAAAGCAGAGTAACAATTCAGTTTGTACCGTCAAACTGAACTGTTGACTTGAACTGGATGTTTTTTTTTAAAAAAAAACAACCCTCTCTCAAATAGATTCCAGATCAAATTCTCCAAACTGGTTTTATTCCATACTGATCACACACATCCTTTTTTCTCTCTCTCTTTCTCCTGAGAGAGATGGAAGATCAACACAGAAACGTAACGAAATGGAACAAACACACACAGACAACATAGTAGTAACGCATGCAAGAAATGGATGGATGGATGGATCCATTCATCCCTCTCAAATACTGTCTACATGCATTTAACGTATCATCTGTCTTTCCCAAATGGTTTAGACCACAGAGTTGTCTAATTTTTGGATGAGAGGCTAGCTAGCAGGCACTGCCAAGTCAAAATAACGTCCTGGAAGAAGGCAGTGGAAAACACTTCCATATTCCCAAACTACCTCCACGTGGCCATAAAGTGACCAGGAGGCAATTTTATCTTCTCTTATTAGATTATATAAATTATGTCTAGGAATTTCATGTTAATTAAATTAAGTTGAATTCCCCATCCTGCTTGTTCTGTCCTTATCACTTTTGGTAGTGCCCTATTCAGCATATTGCTAAAAAAAAAGTGGAAGTTCTCTCTTCCACATCCTCAAAGCTGTTCTGTGAATATCCTTTGGTGGGGGTAGCTAGAAATTCTAAATGTCTAGTAGTTCAAATTTCAATTAATTCATAAACCTCCCTGGTGTGAATCTCCTGCCAGCCTAACTCACCTCTCAAGGCTGTTTGTGAGGATAAGATTGGGACAAATATGCTCTGTCCTTTACATCAAGTTCCTTGGAGAAATGATATAACGGAAGAGAAAAGGTCAAGGTTCTTGCATCATCTTGGAGTCAAAAGAGAGAGGATATTGTGCTTAAAGCCTTGGTGGAGCAGTGGGCTAATGCCTCCTTAAGTAACACCAGCTGCCTGCAATTAGTGCAGGTTCGAGTCCCACCAGGCTCAAGGTTGATTCAGCCTTCCATCCTTCCGAGGTAGGTAAAATGAGGACCCAGATTGTTGGGGGCAATAAGCTGACTTTGTAATAATGCCGCTTGGGGGGGGCGGCGAAAGCCCTAATAAGCAGGCATATACATAGAATGAAGGCTATTGCTAAGCACACTGATTTGTGCTTCTTAGATTGTAAGCCGCCCTGAGTCTTCGGAGAAGGGCGGGATATAAATGGGATTAAAAAAAATTCATCCCAGGCACAACAGATCCATTCAGGGAATCAAGAACCTGCTCAGTCTAATCCTCTCCTTCAGCAGCTCTGTGGCTCCTGATTAGACATTTTCATCTAATTGTACCATTCTCAGGCTGTTTTAAGACACAATACTGTCTGAAAGAAGTACAACATCCTTCCTGCTGCAAGGATCTCCATTTAAATGGGCTGCACCATTCAAATAGACTTGTCCCATACTTTTTTTTCCCTACCTACTCCCCTCCTGGTTTAGCTTCAGCCTGTTGACTTTACTCTCCTGTGTTCCACTTTAGCAGAGCTGATCCCCTACTTTACTTCGTGTTAGTATTTTGGGTGCACTTCTGACATCTCAGGGCTGTTTTAGATATGGTTGCATTTCACCCTGAAAGAGCCAAACTAGACACTGGCAGCCTCTTTGACGCTCAGCTGTCATTCATTGGACATAAGGCTGCAGGTGAAATTATGCACAGTGATGGCCAAGGCACCTGCTTCAGTAATTCCTCGAGAAAGTCAAGTCTGACAATGGGCATCCTTGCCTTGGCTGTATCGATGATCACAATGGGCTCTTCATTTGGGCTGCTTTTGAAAGGCATCTGGAAATTATGATTGGTGCAAAAGTGAAAGCTGAAGAAGAAGAGGGCTGTAGCTAGGTTGCAAAATCAGTTGTGTGCTCTCTTGGTTTTCTTGCAGAGGTTTCATTATTTTATTTTATTTAATTCCATTTATATCCCGCCCTTCTCCGAAGACTCAGGGCGGCTTACAAGCTTAGCAGTAGCCTTCATTCTATGTATATGCCTGCTTATTAGGGCTTTCACACACACACACCCAAGCGGCATTATTACAAAGTCAGCTTAATTGCCCCCAACAATCTGGGTCCTCATTACTCAACCAGATGTCATCATCAGTGCTAGAAACCTCTCCAAGAAAACAAGGAAACTCACAGAGCACCAAGGACCCCTCATTTCAATCCTGAGCTATAAATATTCTCCTTTACTGGTTAAAAAAAAATTCAGTATCTAGGCTGGGAACTGCAAAAAGCAGTAGCTCATCTATGAACTGGTGCAAGATAGTTAATATCAAAGATTCACACTGGTTTAATGGACATACTTTAAGTGGCTTTACAGCCAAAAAAGATATATGACCCAACTTCTCCAGTCACTCAGATCTTCTGGAGAGGAACTCCTGAGGATACCTCTTCTCTCAAAGACTTACTCAACTGTCATTCAGGATAAGCAGCACTGTTGTCAAGTTGTGTAATAAATTTCCCTAGAGCCTGCATTTGGCCCAGCACTGTTAGCATTTAGAAAATCTGTAAAAACACAACTCTACTGACAGGCTTTTAATTATGACTTAATTTTAATATCCTGATTCAATTTAGGCTTGTAAGCATTTTATTCAGCACATTGTAGTTTAAATCTTGCCTGTCGTCTTGAATACCTGACTGAGTAGAAATGCAGAAAAGAAACCAAGCAAAAGAGGGGAGGAATTAGTTGCCATTTTAAACTCATCAGAGCGACCATTTTGATGCTCGTCATTCAGCTGACATCATGTTATATCAAATATAAAGTGAGATAATAATATGGCGGCCTCACTAAGCCCTCAGGCACCATTGTATGCTTCAGGCTGCAGTAAAAGCATGATTAAATCAAGAATTAGTACAGGTAGTCCTTGATGTACGACCTTTCGTTCAGTGACCATTCAAAAGTACAACGGCACTGAAAAAAGTGACGTATGATGGGTTTTCACACTTACAACCTTTGCAGCATTCCCATGCTCAGGCTATCAAAATTCAGATGCTTGGCAACGTGTTCATATTTATGACAGTCGCAGTGTCCCAGGACCATGTGATTTACCTTTTGCGAACTTCTGACCAGCCGAGTCAATATTGAAGCCATTGATTCCAGACTCATTTAACAACCATGTCACTAACCTAAGAACTGCAGTGATTCACTTAACAATTGTGGCAAGACGGATTGCAACATGGGGCAAAACTCCCTTAACAATTGTCTCACTAAGCAACAGAAACTTTGGGCTCCATTGTTGTCATAAGTCAAGGACTACCTAGGCATTACTACCTATGCAAGAGCAGTGGTGGTGCAGTAGTTAGAATGCAGCATTGCAGGCTCATTCTGCTGACTGCCTGGTGTTCGATCCTGACCGGGTCATGGTTGATTCGACCTTCCATCCTTCCGAGGTCAGTAAAACGAAGACCCTGATTGTTGGGGGCAAGAGGTTGACTCTGTAAGCTGCTTAGAGAGGGCTGTAAAGCACTGTGAAGTGGCATATAAGTCTAAGTGCTATTGCTATTGCAGGCTAACTCTGGGGAAAATATGCTGATTCTGTAAACTGTTTAGAGCAGGGGTGTCAAACTACCAGCCCACAGGCCAGATGCGTCATGGCGAAACCGCGGACACCCCATTGCCGGCAATGGAAAAAAAGTTGTGATACATCGCGACACGTCACGTGACTTTGCGAGTTTGACACTCCTGGCTTAGAGAGTGCTGTAAAGCAATATGAAACAGTATGTAATGACAAGGTTAGTGACGATTGCTCAGCTAGACACTGACCTGTTTCCTGCCTAACACACACAGATTTCAAAAGGAAAGCTGAGGCACTTCTAATAGTTTATCAGGGATTTCTATCACATTGTGATATTCAATTGTCCTTTGCAAAGGACTCTATTTTATTAAAGGACCCAGAAATGAAGTTTGAAATTCTCCAGATCGACATCAGGCTCTCAGTGCTGTAATACTATAGAACCAAGTAAGGAAGAAATAAAAACTATCCTACAATATGTCATCTAGCAGGATTTTTTTTAAAAAGGGGGGAAAAAAACCTTCAAAAGAAGAAGCAGAACATGGGAGAAGATTGCTTTGACCCCAAACACAATTTCAAGCAAGGCTACAGTGGAATGCAAGGCACTGAAGTATCCCAAAAACCTACAATAAAATAAAATATGAAGCGAATCTAACAAGCAATGAAAAGTAACAACTCTGACCTCAAAAACAACCATTAAACATTAAATGTTCCATTTCTAGCTTACAATAACAGCAACTTTGGAAAGCTGTTTTACCAGCATGTTTTCAGGTGCGCTGGGGATAACTGTGCTCACCAAGAAGATCAGAACAAATTTAGATTTTATTTTCATGTATGGCTCTTTTTTTTTAATAGCACCTAAAGATGAGAGGTACAGATGGGAAGGAAATTGAAAACAGATTCACCCCCTAACTAGACCAAACCAAATGGCTGTCAGGAATTACGACATCTCACAACTGTTTTGCAGATTTTTGTAGGGGTGCATGGGCCCACACTTGAAAACCTTGGACCAGCTGGGAGTACAGTAACTGTAACTGGCTTTTTCAAAGTCCCATCATTTTCATTTTAAAAAGGTAAAAGAGTCCCTGCAGATTTTATTTCACTAGTCGTTGCCAAATATACGGGGCAGCCTTCATCTCTGTTTCAAGGCAGTTGAATGAGCAGCATCTGAAGGTATTTCCAAGGGCATGTGGCCAGCATGATATCCCAGAGCATTGTCACCTTCCCAGCAGAGTGGTAGCTATTTATCTACTTGCATTTGCATGCTTTCAAATAGCTAGCCTGGAAGGAGCTGCAGAAGCGAGGTGTCAGGTTTCTGATGTATGGGCTTTTCAAGTGACTTTGAGGCATTGTTTACCTTAAAAGTCCTTTATTAGCCTAATGCACCGGCAAATGTTTGCTCGAAAGAAGCTGGAATCTGAAATCTCCGCCCCTTGCACAACATATTAAAACACAATTCTCCACCTTTCTAATTTTGTCATTAATCATATTCTCCAGTTAATTTAAAGAATCAGTTTCCCTTCCGTTAGAAGACCGGCCAAAGCCTTATCTTCTTAGTTAGAGATAGCCTTGAAAAGTGCAATCCCACTCATCCCCCCTCCTAACCTTAAACTAAAACAATACACAAGTCTTAAAGCAATACACAAGTTTAACATATGAAATAGCTACTTCTTCATCTCTTGTCAAGCAATAACGTTCGATGTTAGCAGCGTTGACACGAGGAAGGGAACTCACCGTGTAGCGTAGTGCTGAACTCTCAAACCTGGGCTGCTGGCTGGAACAAGCCCAGCATCTTAACTGCTGAGTCACCATGCTGCCGTCATTTTCATATGCTCACCTAAAAATAATTCTGACTTACCACAGGTGAGTAGATATGACTATTCCAAAATCGGCTAGAACTCAGTTTGCAAAACCGAAGAACTGAAAATGCTTTACCACTGTCTCTATCACGGATGCTTCCAAACTAGCACAAAGTTTACTCAAATCACTCCAATCTCTGGCAGTTAATGGATTGGGCTGTTTCCAGTTGGGTCCCCCCAAGTTGGCTTTGACTTGGTGTTTTTTTTTTTTAAAAAAAATTACAATTCTTCTTTCCTTCCTCACTTGCGTGTTCAATGAAGCCTAAGACACACCAAACCCTGGCTAGAAACTTTACTAAAAGCCTCTGGCAAGTTGTCAAGAGGGAGGAGGAGGAGAAGAGAGAGCTTATTATTTGCAAAAGAAGCCCTCCTAATTGGAAAATGTGATGAAGAGAAAATAGCGAATTCTCAGTAATCGCCTTCCAAAATGATAATGCGTGCAGTTTAATGAATATTAATGTACCGTATTTATGAAACAAGGAACTTTTAAACATGAGGGAGAAAAATGTTCTTTACCATGCAGCAGTCAAGCATAGAGTTGTATAGCCGCTGTCAATCTCTGGACAGACAAATCAATTCATCCATTCCTGCTACTTTCTCTCCATTCTTATACACTCTTAACACAGGGGTCCCCAACCTTGGCCTTTTTGTAACTTGTGGACTTCAACTCCCAGAATTCTCCAGCCAGCATGGCTGGCTGAGGAATTCTAGGACTTGAAGTCCACAAATCATAAAGTGGCCAAGGTTGGGGGACCTCTGCTCTAACAGAGTCACATGACTGTCCATCTTCAAGTTAAACATCTTGCTTCTCTCAAAATTTAGCCTTTCCGCGAGTGTAATCAGGTTGTCACCCATCATATTGGCAAACCATGTCTGGCTAAGACTTATAAGGCACCCACCCATTCTTAGGTCAGACAGCCACGCTCCAAGTCCCCTCTCTTAAACATTGTCATCTAATAGGACCTCCTCTGTGGCTCTTCAGCCCTTTAGAACAGCCTCCCCCTTGAGATCTCAGATATTCCTACCCTCCCCTACTTTCCTGCCATTTGGCCTCCAGAAGGCCGTGAAGTCCTGGTTCTTTCCCCAAGTGTTGAGCTACAATGGGGAGTCTGTTGCCACCCATCCCATATCCAACAACTCTGGGTAACTTACAGCATCAAGAACATGGAAAACCTTAAAGTCATCTATCATAAAAACAGCAGATAAAAAAAGCTAACCATTAAAATCATGGGCATAAGATGGCAAAGAAGAGACATGCGGGGGGGGGGGAGTTGATATTTGATCTGATGCCTGGAGGGAAAGGTATTTTTTTCGATGTGTTTTGATGGGTTGTTGTGAGCTGCCTAGAATCACTTAATGAGGAAGGGAGGGAAAGAGGGAGGAAGGGAGGGAGGATTGTGGGGAAAGAGCTAAAAACAGTAGCATAAAGAAAATTTAAAGATATTTAAAGACATGGTCATTTCTCTTTCACAAAGTTATTAGAGACCTGTGAATCTTTGATGGAAAGATTTGATTTGAAACTTATCACTGAATTAATCTGATACATTATACAGTATACAAACAGGTACCATCACACTGACTAGAAAATTTGATTGGCATTTTCACTTGTGCCCGTATATCTTTTCAAGCTGAATTGTTGAACTCAAACGATCTCTTTAAAAGTTTCAAATAGCACACGAGGATTTACTCAACCTGACTTTAAGTCATATCACAAACTGGATCTCTCTTGCAGCCTTCTCATATTCTGACTTTCAACTATAATTTATGTTTTGACAGAATCTGATTCTGATTTATTTACCCAATATGTATTGCCACCCATTTCACAAACCAAGCAATTTTGGGTGGGATAGATCAAAACTAAAACAATTTTATAAAGCTAAAAAGCAGTATATCGTTGTTAATTATTAAAAGCACTGAAAACTCAAAAAAATAAACAATCTGAAAACAAAGAAATAGCAGACTGGCTGATAATAAAATGAAGGCTATTTCATGAAGACACAGCCTTGACAAATGGTTAGTGGGTCCTTTTCATGTTATAGCAACAAGCATGCAAGATTGATGGATGATCATTCAGTCATGGAGAACTCACCATTTCATGTAGCAGGCTACTTCTCTGGCTGACAACTCAAAAGTCTAGAATTTCCTCCTTAGGCCTAGCCCAGGGGTAGGCAACCTTGGCTCTTTTATGACTCATGGACTTCAACTCCCAGAATTCCTGAGCCAGCCATGCTGAGGAGAAAGGGAGAATTTCCAAGCTGAGCCGTGCTGGCTCAGGAATTCTGGGAGTTGAAGTCCATGAGTCATAAAAGAGCCAAGGTTGCCTACCCCTGGCCTAGCCCAAAACTCCCTTTTTTGTTGCTTTAATCCATCAGTTCTCATCTTGTCCTCTCGGACATTAGACAATAGTCCCCTCCTTTTCTGATAACCCTTCAGATAGTTGCATTTGACAAGATGACTAGCAGAGGGGGGAAAGAAAAGAAAAAGAAAAGGAGTGTTCCAAATATTCAGCACCCCAAGTGGTGTTGAGACATATTTAAAGGCTACGTATATAAATCTTCTGCCAGAGGAGAAAAAAAAATAAAAAAAAAATAGCTTAATGGATATTTAAAGCCCATAGGAAGGGAAATTGGATGTTTGGCTACCTGGAACTCTTTCCATGATCATACCAAACTACAGCATTGTGTTGCAGCTATTATTTGGTAGACTGGATTGTTTAAATTAGTTTAAATTATCTGTGTCTGTCTGTCTGTCTGTCTGTCTGTCTGTCTGTCTGTCTGTCTGTCTGTCTGTCTGTCTGTCTATCTATCTATCTATCTATCATCTATCTATTCTATCTATCTATCTATTCTATCTATCTATCTATCTATCATCTATTCTATCTATCTATCTATCATCTATCTATTCTATCTATTCTATCTATCTATTCTATCTATCTATCTATCATCTATATCTATCTATCTTCTATCTATCTATCTATCTATCTATCATCTATCATCTATATTCTATCTATTCTATCTATCTATCTATCTATCTATCTATCTATCTATCTATCTATCTATCTATCTATCTATCATCTATTCTATCTATCTATCTATCATCTATCTATTCTATCTATTCTATCTATCTATCTATCATCTATCTATCTATCTATCTATCATCTATCTATCTATCTATCTATCTATCTATCTATCATCTATCATCTATATTCTATCTATTCTATCTATCTATCTATCTATCTATCTATCTATCTATCTATCTATCTATCTATCTATCTATCTATCATCTATCATCTATCATCTATATTCTATCTATTCTATCTATCTATCTATCTATCTATCTATCTATCTATCTATCTATCTATCATCGCCATCCATCCATCCAATTTGGTGTAGTGGTTAAGGCATCAGGTTAGAAACTGGAAGACTGTAAGCTCTAGTCTGGCTTTAGGGATAAAAGCTAGCTGGGAGAACTTGGGCCAGTCCTGTGTTCTCAGCCCTAAGAAACAGGTAATGACAAATCCCTTCTGAAAAACCTTGCTAATAAAACTGCAGGGACTTTTCCAAGCAATCGCTTAGAACTGGGCCCTATTGAAAGGAAGAAAAAATAAATATCTGTCCGTCCTCTCCTTCCCTCCCTTCCAGCCATCTACAAATTGTATATATCCTTCTTTGTGGGAGCGCCAGCCCTATGGAATCAGCTCCCCCCTGAGCTTCGGATGGCCCAAAACCTCCAATCCTTTCGCCGCGGCCTCAAAACACTCCTGTTCCACCAGGCTGACCTAGACTGACAGGCATTTTATTTAATTTATATTTAGTATTTTTAATTTATCTCTTAAATTCTCTAATTTAATTTATTGCACAGATGTTCTCAATTTTATTTCTATCTTGATCTCTGTACTTATTATATGTTTTGCTGTTAGCCGCCCTGAGTCCTTCGGGAGATAGGGCGGGATATAAATCCCATCAATAAATAAATAAATAAAATATCCATGCTAAGGGTGATTTATAACTTCTGGGCAGCTAACGCTCCACCCATTCCAAACAGTGAAACAAATGCACTTGACCTAAAATAGGGAAAAGGCTGCAGTGCAACTAGGAAAAGAGCATCCCTCCGAGTGGAGAAAAACTAGTTTCTCTCTGCTACGATGACACGCGACTCCCATTGTAGGCATCTTGTAACCACATGGCAAAGGGCCATTGTGCGCATCCTTTAAAGAATGCTTAATGAACAGTAGATGACGTTTGACTATCATACAGCACCCTCTTGCCTATCCATTTGTGAAAACAGAGGCATAGGTGAATAAAACAAGTTCAAAGGCAGTAAACAGAGTAAACCTTCCAGTTTCTTGGTATTTATCTGCACAGTGGCATTGGTTGTTGATAAAAAACTGGCCTTCAAATGCCTTGCCACATCACCCTGAGGTCGAAAGAACTATTTTGCAAAGTGTCTTAGTGAGCAGTAACTATGGTGCGCAAAGGCTTTTGAAGGAAATTACCTCCTTCTTAAATATAGTCATTACCTATGCCTGCCGATTTCTCAGTAATTTAGTTTCATAGGTTTTTAAGTTGTTGTTTTTTTAAAAAAAAAAGAGAGAGAGACATAATTACTGTGGAATCTGCACTGAAGCTTAATGTGTGAAGATAATCATGTGTTTGTCTTTATATTGTTAATGCCAGGCTATCTTGCCCTTAACTTGAAATTCAATGGTTAGGGATGGCAACCTCTGGATAGGCCTGATGTTACTCGTGAAGAAAATGAGACAATTTCAGATGCCTTCCTATCCTTTGACAACAAAGCAGATCTTCCTTTCCCAAGCAGTTTTTCTAGGCAGCATCCTTTGTACCTTGCTGTTGAGAAAATAGGATTGCCAGCTTCACCTAGAGACTTGTTCTGTAGATTTCACCAATGTTGTGCCCAAATCTGCCTTACAATGTCTCAGAACTCTTCTGCATGCCTGAAGGAAGATTCTCATTGTTCTGTTTTACCTTCAGGTACCTGAGGTTGGGCAGGCAATCAGAACTGATGTTAGCCCTTCAAGAGCCTACATATAATTGATATTAATCAATTGATATTAATAGGATGGTGGCCCCAATGTGTCACAGCAAAAGACCTATTCCCAAATTTTAAAGGATTCTCTTCTCCTTGAGTTCAGAAGAAAATCAAGGAACGGTGGGCTTCACCAATTCTTTCCCAACCTCACTTTCTATTTGAAATTCCGTACCTTATTGGACAGAACCTTCATTTATCCAATGGTCATTGGAGACACAACCTGCCGTCAAATAAAGCTGGACCTTGGTGATGAACACAAAGCTAGGAAACTGTCAGTAAATGCCCTTCAGGGTACTGTAAAATCCAGTTAAGGAACAAGTCCAATTTCATTTTTTCAAGTGTACTCAAGGAAAGGAAGGAAGGAAGGAAGGGGTGGTATCCAACAAAATGAGTTTCAATGTGCAAAAAAGCAAAGTCTTACATTTAGGCAGGAAAAGCCAAAGACACAAATACAGATTGGGTGAGACCTGGCTCAAACACAGTAACTGTGAGAGGGACCTTGGAGTCCTAGTGGATGATCACCTGACTATGAGCCAGCTGTGTGCAGCCGCCGCCAAAAAAGCTAATACAATCCTGGGTTGTATAAACAGAGGCATGGAATTAAGATCACGAGAAGTACTATTACGACTCTATAAAGCCCTAGTGAGACCACCCCTAGAATACTGCAGCCAAGTTTGGTCACCATATCACAAAAAAAGATATTGAGAGTTTGCACAAAATTCAAAGAAGAGCAACTCAGATAATCAGGGGCCTGGAGACTAAAACATATGAAGAACAGGACTTGGGTTTGGCTAGTCTAAAGAAAAGAAGAAATAGGGGAGACATGATAGCAGTGTTCCAGTTTTTAAGGGGCTGCCAGTAGGCAGAGGGGGCCAGGTTGTTCACCAACGCACCAGAGGGAAGGACGAGAAACAATGGTTGGAAACTGATCAGAGAAGCAACCTGGAATTAAGGAGAAACTTACTGACAGTGAGGACAATCAACCAGTGGAACAGCTTGCCTCCAGATATCATGGGTGCTCCATCACTGGAGATTTTTAAGAAGAGGCTAGACAGTCACTTGTCTGAGATGGTATAGGTTCTCCTGCTTGAGCAGGGGCTGGACTAGAAGACCTCCAAGGTTCTTTCCAGCTCTATTCTATTCTAACTCAAAATATAACAATTACCAAAAGTTCCATTTAATAGATCTCTCTCTCTCTCTCTCTCTCTCTCTCTCTCTCTCTCTCTCTCTTCCTCTCTCCCTCTGTTGTGTATGTGTGAATGTTAGAAATACTCAACAATATGTATGCTTTTGAGAACTTGGTGATTGTTTGAAAGCTGGCAGCTGTTAGCAACTCAATACAGTTTTCCCAATTGGGACGAAGGAGGGAGAGAGATCAAGCAAAAACAAAAAAATAAAAAAAAATGACAGCCTGAATGAAGCTAGGGATGGAAACAAAAAAAAATGAACTTTGTATCTGGCCATCAAGAAAATCCTTGCATTCAAAAACATACTGCCCAGGGGAACCTCAGCATTTTTGTTGATTCTTTTTTTTTTAGACAGTGTTGTCTCTTCATGCTGTTTATTTTGGAACTGTGAGCCATCACTAATTGTGGCTTTTACTGGGTTCGTTTGTGAGTAAAATACTTTAAAACCTGTCTGTGCATAAAAAAAAAACATTACAGGTAATCCTCGACTTACAACAACAAACGAGGCTAACCTTTTTGCTGCTAAGCGAAACACTTGTTAAGTCAATTTTGTCCCGTTTTATGAGCATTCTGGTCCCTGCTGGTAAGTGAATCACTGCAGTTGTTCACTTAGCAACATGGTCGTTCAGTGAATTGGGCTTCCCCATTGACTTTGCTTGTCAGAAGTTCACCAAAGGGGATCACGTGATCCCTCGGGACCCTGCAACTGTTGTACATGTGAGTCAATTGCCAAGCAGCTGAATGTAAATCACGTGACCGCAGGGAGGCTGCCAAGGGGGTAAGCGTGAAAAATGGTCATAAGTCCCTTCATTCAGTGTCATTGTCCTTTTAAACAGTCACAAAATGAACTGTTGTAAATCAAGGACTACCTGTATTTCCTATAGCTTAGAGGAGCCATTTCTTTCCTGAATACAGAAGAAGCACCGAGAGATGACTCTTTTTGTATTATGTTTGCCATTTTCAGTTTTTATAAGTACGTGTAGTAAAATAGCAATAGCAGTAGCACTTAAGGCTTATATACCACTTCACATTTCCTTACAGCCCTCTCTAAGCAGTTTGCAGAGTCAGCATGTTGCCCCGACATGTCCTCATTTTAGCCACCTTGGAAGGATGGAAGGCTGAGTCAACCTTGAGCTGGTCTGGACTGAACTGCTTGCTGTGGGCAGAGTCAGCCTGCAATACTGCATTTTAGCAGGAAGGAAGGAAGGAAGGAAGGAAGGAAGGAAGGGAGGGAGGGAGGGAGGGAGGGAGGGAGGGAGGGAGGGAGGGGAAAAGGTGCAATACATCAAGCTCCCTTCGTCCCGTGCGCTCCCACAGGGAGGGCCTTCTCAGGATACCGCAGGTTAGGGAATGCCAGCGGGTTATTCCTAGGGGAAGAGCGTTCTCTGTGGGCGCGCCTGCCCTCTGGAATGATTTACCCGTGGAACTTAGGACCGCCCCCGATCTGCGTTCGTTTCACCGGGACCTGAAAACCTGGTTTTTCGATCTATCAGGCCTGGACTGAAGGGGTTTTAGCTTTTTTAAATGTTGTTTTAATTGGGCTTAATTAATTCAATGTATTTTAATTCTATATTATTTTTATATTGTATTTTATGCTGCCCTGTAAACCGCCCTGAGTCCTTCGGGAATAGGGCGGTATAGAAATTTAAATAAATAAATAAATAAATAAATAAATAAATAAATAAATAAATAAATAAATAAATAAATAAATAAATAAATAAATAAATAAATAAATAAATAAATAAATAAATAATACTGCATTCTAACCACTGTGCCATCAGTTAAGTTTTGCATTCAAAGGGTTCTAGATAAAGCCATGGCAGATGGAGACAAATAAGTATAAGTGGAAGAAATAGAACAAATGTCATCTTTTGGAATATTTCAATTAATAAACACGAATACAGAGATTATGCACATACGTAGACATGCACAGACATCTGCATACTGCTTTATGGTGGGAAGCCTGCTTTATATCAGCCATTACTCTAGATTTCAAGGGTTGCTGCCTGTAGACCTTTTGAATTAAAACTTTGTGTGGAGTTTTATGACTCATCATTACATGCCAGCTCGAAGTCCTCCCACCTCACTGTCTCTTCCCCAGTATGAGATGAAATGGACTTCATGGCAGGAGGTTAATGGATGCTTGAGAACAAATGGCGTGGAGTATATGAGGGTAAAAGGAGAAGGAATCAGCTAATTACGAGATTTGGGGGCAGGGAGTAGCTGAAGAACAAATCTTTTATGTTGCCAAAATAAAAACTGCATTAAAAAGCCAAAATATGTTGGAATGAAGGTCGGCGGACAGCCTGGGGGTGCCAAATGCATTCCATCTCCAGTTGCTTCCATTTTCCTCCTCCCCCCCTATTCCCTCGGTAAAAACGTTCCCCCTCCCATTTTCCTATATTGTCTACATCGGGATCTTATTAAAAAGGAGAATTCCTTTTCATGCCAGTCCAGGAAAAGACAATCAAAGAGGGATTTAGCATTGATTTATTGATTAAGTATCAGCGTTGGCTGGAGAACTTCATTGGTGGTGGCGGCGGTGACAATGGGGTTCCTTGAAATACTGGAAGACAATTCTGTTCACAGTGGAGAACCAGATTCACTGAACGAAGGGATGGACACACTTTTGGGGTCAGGAGGATCACTGGATATTTTTAATTCGGGGTGCTTCTGAAGGCTATGGATTGTTTCAAACACAGACAGAGAAAATGCCTAACCCACCCACACATCCAGCACTCCTGTTGTTCAACCTTCTTTAGCTGCCAAACGTTGATGGTACTTCAGAAGAGAAGATAGGTTTCCTCTGTTCCTCGGACAGAATAAATAACCACTGTGCTATCACCAAAAGTCACTATGGGCAACAGAGTTGGAACCACTGGTGGGTTGGTTAGTTACAGGCCAACAATAGTTTCATATAGGAGATATAGGAGTATAGCCAGCCGTACCAACAGGCTGAAAAATAGCTTTTATCCTTGGGCTGTTAGGCTTTTAAATGGGACATAATCTCTGTGAACTTATGCAGAATTGACTTGGGAGGCCGGTGTGTGGTGTAGTTGGTTCACATGGTGTGGTAGGATGGAGGGTTTGTTGTCACTGTGTGTTTGGGGGGGGGGAGAGCACGGGGAGAGGCTCAGCTAATCTCAATGTACACATGTTGTACTTTGACAATAAAGGTTTGTTATTATTAAGGGACGCGGTGGCTCAGTGGGTTAGGACGCTGAGCTTGTCGATCAGAAGGTCAGCAGTTTGGCGGGTCGAATCCCGAGTGCCGCGTAACAGAGTGAGCGCCTGTTACTCGTCCCAGCTTCTGCCAACCTAGCAGTTCGAAAGCACGTAAAAATGCAAGTAGAAAAATAGGGACCACTCCGGTGGGAAGGTAACAGCGTTCCGTGCGCCTTTGGCGTCTAGTCATGCCGGCCACATGACCACGGAGACGTCCTCGGACAAGCGCTGGCTCTTCGGCTTTGAAACGGAGATGAGCACCGGCCCCTAGAGTCGGAAACGACTAGCACGCATGTGCGGGGGAACCTTTACCTTTACCTTTATTATTATTACATTGCTGGAAGTCTTTTTCTTTGTAGAAAGAAGTAGAGGTGAGATTTTCTCTATTTTCTGCCAAAATAACCTGTCTTGTATTGGTAAAGGTAAAGGTAAAGGTTCCCCCGCACACGCGTACTGGTCGTTTCCAGCTCTAGGGGCCGGTGCTCATCTCCATTTCAAAGCCGAAGAGCCAGCGCTCGTCCGAGGACGTCTCCGTGGTCATGTGGCCGGCATGACTAGACGCCGAAGGCGCACAGAACGCTGTTACCTTCCCACCGTAGTGGTCCCTATTTTTCTACTTGCATTTTGATGTGCTTTCGAACTGCTAGGTTGGCAGAAGCTGGGACGAGTAGCAGGCGCTCACTCTGTTACGCGGCACTCGGGATTCGACCCGCCAAACTGCCAACCTTCTGATCGACAAGCTCAGCATCCTAACCCACTGAGCCACTGCTTCCCTTACCTTGTATTGGTACTGCACCTGTTTATTTGGGTACTGTGTTCTGAGCAAAAGGCTTTAAGTTTACTAACTACTGGTATATGGCTTCAGAATGTTGCTATTCAATAAGGAAGACAGTGTGTTTTGCTCCCAACCTTGTTCATCTAATTCCAGTTGGGTTGTTCTGCACATTATGGCTAGAACATTTAATTAATATCAATTACATAGATTGACCTGTATATAATAGAAAACTAATACAAGCCAGGAAAACCAGAGGAGAGTTTGAATATCTGGTTATAAGAAAGAAATCAAACTGTTGCTTAGCAATTTTCAAAATAATTCAAGCTTACATTTACTTTGGCTGGTTTTCTGTTCCTACCTATGCCACTCATGAGCGGTATACCTCTGATTTAAGAAAGGGGTGTAATTTTTTTTTCTAGTTGGTAAAGCTTTTCTTCCTTTGCAATTATGGGGAATATTTATTATTTAGCACAGAGCAGAGCCTTAATAGTAGAGATGTAAAGGCATATATTGGAGAGATTTGCAATCAAAGGGGAATATTTAGTATTGTAAAAGAGGTTTGTATTAAGGCTGTCTTGTTATGCTGGATCATGCTAGCTTGCTCTTAAAGTCTTAAAGAAATTAGAGATTGGGATTTTACCCATAGAGATTTTCCCGCCAATTCAAAAAAATATGCATGCAAAAAGCAAGCCGCATTAATGGAACAAAATAAGCCACCAGGATCTGTGTCGCTGATACTGGCGGGCTTCAAGCAGACCCGGGAACCTTTACATGCAAATCTCCAAAAATATAATGCATGGGATTGTATTATTTCAGTCTGTTCTCAGTTCCCTGTTCCAATCAGGATTGGCAGAAAATGCAAGTTATTGGTCACATCTGTCAAAGAGAGAATCTTCTGCTGTGGCACATTCCCTGTGGAACAGTATCATCCTACAGCTCATTTATTTATTTATTTAGCGCATGGCTGGTCACACACAGAATTAAAAGCACTTCATATTTACAAGTTAGAACAGTTAAAACATTTTTTTAAAAAAGAAGCAATTATAAAACCTAAGAGGAAAACAGAAATAACATTTCAGAGTTTAATGTCGAGTTTGGAGATCCAGTCAGTAGCTGCCGTTGTTACGCAGTGGAAGTCCTTAAAATCTCCTGGGTATCTTCTATTAGTGCATTCCCTCACTATATGTTGGATAGTCTGTCGGGGAGCCCTGCAATCACATTGTGCTGAAGGTGTCTTTCCCCATTTATACAGAGAATCGGCACACACCCCATGAGTCGTTCTAATTCTATTGTATGTCACCCATACGTGTCAGGGTAGATTAAATCCTGGAGGTATACTATTAGGATTAATATGCTCAGAAATATCTTGGGAGGTATAGCTACTCCATGCTTCCATCCACTTTTGTATAGTGCTCTGATGTTCGGCCAGCAGCTTAAGCGCTGTGAGGAGTGGTGGATTTCTTGACTTTAATCGACATCTTAAGAGATCAGAGGTATAGGCATGAATGGGTAGAGAGGAGTTTAGCAGGATCTTACTATACTCCCGAATACCCTATACTATACCCAGGGCTTTTTTTCTCATAGAACGCTCAGAACGGAGTTCCGGCACCTTTTTTGGATGGAACCTTGTAGGGTAGGCAAGGTGGGCTGTATGACATGTGTGAGTTCCGGCACCTTTTTCTTTTACAAAAAAAGCACTGACTATACCCTACAGCTCAGATTGGCCCTGATCTCTTGTATTTTAGAAAGACACGAAGACATAGCTCTTCCATCAAGCTTCATGCCCCAGCAATAGCTGAGAGCTCTTACAATGGCTGTACTGAGCTGGTGTAGAATGGATTGTGCTGCTGATCATGATATTATATTTCTTAAATTGATCGTGGACAATTTTTATAGGTTTGCATATTGGCTTTTAACTTCTGTTTTATTGGTTTTCCTGCTGTGAGCCTCCCAGAGTTGCTTAGATGAGATGAGCGGCCCTACAAATCAAAATTAATAACAACAATAATAATCTGGATAATGGACGTTGCAGTACCTGGAGACAAAATAGAAGAGAAGGAAACCAGAAAAAATCACAAAATGCAAAGACCTGCAAACAGAAGAAGAATGACTGGCCAAAAGAAAAAGGAAAAAAAAAGCAGAGGTACTACCAATAGTAATAGACATCTTTGGTGCAACCCCAAACATTTAGAGCACACACACACACACACACACACTTCTCAACCCTATTTTATTTCTAGCCATGAGGTCTCTGGTGTGGTTGAATAAACTTTTCCCCCACAATACATCATTGTGCATGCAATTTTTGAGCCAAAGATGATGTGTTTTGGCAAGCTTCACATATTATGGTCATAGAATCTATGCTCGTGAATCCTGCCAGTTTGCTGCAAAAATCCGAATAAAATCGGCAGCAGATTCCCTTGTTAAGACTTTTATTTTTATTCTTAAAGATGTAGCATGTTTCCCAAATGAGCAGAAGGGACTATTAAAAAAAAAGCAGAAGCAGCAAGCTGATAAACTGTTTGTAATAAACTTGTTTCCAAATAGAAGTAGGATAGAATGCAACAATTTACTACCATTTCTAAAAAAAAAGCCTTCTCAGAAGAAATCAAAGAGGATATCTCCAAAAGATTATTCTTTTAAAACGTTAATGTTTCCATTCTGAGCTAAATGCATAAAGTCCCACAATTTTTAAGTAAGTGGTATTGATGAGTAACTATACAGGCTTGCAAAACAGATGTAGTAGAAGAAGAAGGAGAAGGAGAAGGAGAAGGAGAAGGAGAAGGAGAAGGAGGAGGAGGAGGAGGAGGAGGAGGAGGAGGAGGAGGAGAAGAAGAAGAAGAAGAAGAAGAAGAAGAAGAAGAAGAAGAAGAAGAAGAAGAAGAAGAAGAAGAAGAAGAAGAAGAAGAAGAAGAAGAAGAAGAAGAAGAAGAAGAAGAAGAAGAAGAAGAAGAAGAAGAAGAAGAAGAAGAAGAAGAAGAAGAGGAATTGTTCTGGAGGGTTGGAGGAAGAGAAGAAAGACCTGATTTTAAGATTCTCCTGTTGATCTGCTGTGAAACAAAGGGGTTGTTAACTTGAGATAGCCAAAGTAGCTTTTTATTCCTGATGACTTCCTTTTCAGCTGGCTAATAAAGAAAAGTCATTTGCTGAATCTGTCAGCAGAGAAAACGTAGAATGAAAAATTCAAGAGCTGTTTTCCCAAATTGCCATCTACCCCACAAGACGCATTTGGCTTTGTCTTCTTAATGTGTTTCCAACGAGCTGCCTGGGTGTATGTTTTAAGAAGTGTAATCAGCTCTCTGTTGGGAATAGCCTCCACCAATATTTCAAAGTCTGGATTTTATGGAGCTCTCTGAGGGAGTATGAAAGAGAGTTGGATTTGACTCCTGCGTAAACAATGATGAAGCTGATGATTGAGAAAAGCTACATCCAGATATCTCAGGCATTTAGCATGGTGCACTGGCTTCATGCTCAGTGGCCTCAACCTAGACTCTCAAATGCACTGTTTTCCCAGTCGGCTTTGGAGAAGGTAGAAGTTTCATCCAGGATCTTTTGAATGCAAAGAATATGTTTAGTTGCTAAGCTACAACTTAAGTAGAGCCCTGGTGGCACAGTGGTTAGAATGCAGTATTGCAGGCTAACTTTGCCCATTGCCAGCAGTTCAATCCTGACTGTGTCAAGGTTGACTCAGCCTTCCATCCTTCCGAGGTTGGTAATATGAGGACTCAGATTGTTGGGGGAAATATGCTGATTCTGTAAACTGCTTAGAGGGGGCTGTAAAGCACTATGAAGTGGTATATAAGTCTAAGTGCTATTGCTAATT
Organism: Vipera berus; assembly: GCF_964194415.1. NCBI lineage: Eukaryota > Metazoa > Chordata > Lepidosauria > Squamata > Viperidae > Vipera > Vipera berus. The sequence continues at coordinate 11,012,083 of NC_138215.1, read as the reverse complement.
TCTTCCACTGAACAATGTTTTATGTTTCGGTATAATCCGTGGTTCAAATCATACTTACAAGTCTAGCAGATGTCTTTTGAGCATGTTGAAGAGACATCAAAAGGACATTTCATTAGAGTTCACCAGAGGAAGATAAAAGGGAAACAGCCACTTTTGTACCTTCTTTTGTACCTTTTTCCTTGTACCACATATACCAGGGGTGTCAAACTCAATTTCATTGAGGGCCACATCAGCATTGTGGTTGTCCTCAGGGGGGCAGGTGGGTATGGCCAGGGTGGGCCATGGCCTACTGGGTGGGCATGGCTAGAGTGCATATGGCCTACTGGGTGGGCATGGCCAGCTCTACATCGTTCTCATCAAGGGTGCCTATGGGGGCCTGGGCAGGAGTGGGACAGATCTGAGGGTTTCTGGCAGGCGGAGGGTCTCTGGGTCAGGGCAAAGGCAGTGGGGGCTGTTCCCCCACTGTTTCCAGGATGGTTTCATGGGCCACATGAAACCACTTTGCAGGCCGGATCCAGCCCCCGGGCCTTGTGTTTGACATGTCTGACATATACAGTATATCCTGATTATATTTAAGTCAAACTTTTTCAATAATTGCATTTGTGCCATTCTGAGAGGTTTGGGGACTGAAATGCAAGATATGAATGATTTTAAGAAATATTCTTAAAGCAAAAGGTTTTACTCATCCTGGGCATTGCTCCATGTTTCTGCCGAGGTAGCATAAGTTGGGAAAATGCATTCCATTTAAGAAAACTGAACAGGAATAAATAGGCAGTGCTACATGGAAGTGACTCCAGAAAATGTATAACTGGAGAACAATGCTTATATTTTCTCTGGGAACTTGTTCAGCTTGCAGACTTTTTCAGGGAGAATCTTCATTTCAAGATTCTCCCATGATTCTCCAATAGTCTGAACTTGCAACTCTAAAGCAAAAAGTCAAGATGATGCAAACAGTGGGGCCAACAGACATTCAGTCCCGAAAATAGACTAGAACAGCAATTGGACACTTATATCTTTTTATCTTTGTTAAGTTAAAGTCATTTGTCTTAACTGAGCCTGCACTTAGGAACAAACCAGCCATTACCCATAAATATTGAAATTATAATTTGGCTTTCAGTGGAAACAAACACAAACATTTAACTTCAGGGATTCACGATCTTTCAGCAGAACATTTTAACTATGCCAACAAACTGCTATTGTCCGTACATTCTACTAAGTCTTCTTTGGCTTAATGGCTTGTTGAATAAACTACAACTTGGTTGGATTTGCACAGCATGGTCAGACATAAATCATGCCTGACAAGATCCAAAATCTGGATCTTATAAACTGCTAAGCCAAACGCCAAACAAACCAAATGGAGATTCGTAGGGACAAAGTAAAAGTAACAAACGGCTTTTTGATTATTCCACCTTCCCAGGAGAGTTGAAATAGTCAAACACTGCAATTAATACTTAGATGCTGAACGCTAAATGTAGAAATTATTTTCCAATGGCATTTTTTTTTGACTTGGGAAATAAAAAGCCTTCATTGACATTATTCCAAAATGAAAATTCAAGTGAATCTGAATACAGATAGTCTTTGATTTACAACAGTTCATTTAATGGTCATTCAAAGTTACGCCAGTGAAAAAAGGGACTAATGACCATTTTTCACACCTATGACCATTGCAGCATCTCCATGGTCATATGATCAAAATTCAGATGCTTGCCAAGTGACTCATATTTATGACGATCGAAGTGTCCTGGTGTCATTTTGTGACCTTATGATCAGCAAAGGTAAACGGGGCAACTAAATTCACTTAACAACCGGGTCACTAACTTAACAACTGCAGTGATTCACTTAACAACCATGGCAAGAAAGGTTGCAAAATGGAGCAAAACTCACTTAACAAGTGTCTCGCTTAGCAGCATAAATGTGGTTGTAAGTCAAGGAGAACTTGTATTTTTCCTTTAGAGAAACCAAATGCCCTCCAATAATTCTAGCAACATTTCTCAAATTATTATTATTATTATTATTATTATTATTATTATTATTATTATTATTATTATTATTATTATTATTATTATTATTATTATTATTGTTATTATTATTATTATTATTATTGTTGTTGTTGTTGTTGTTGTTGTTATTATTATTATTATTATTATTATTATTATTATTATTATTATTATTATTATTATTATTATTATTATTATTATTATTATTCAAGGCCCTCCTCATTTGCCTCTCAGCCACCACCGTATTCAAAACCATCTATGGAAAGGGTTCCTTCAGACTGAAAACATTTCAGTGCAACTTAAAGGAAGTCAGGTTTTTATAAAAGCAAAAACCTTTGCTCCGCGAGCTGCATTGGTTACCAGTTGTCTTCCGGGTGAGGTTCAAGGTCTTAGTGATGGTTTTTAAGTCCTTACATGGCATGGGTCCGGAATACCTCGGGGACCACCTGCTGCCGGCATCAACTCCCCTCCGCCCTGTGCGTTCCCACAGAGAGGGCCTCCTCAGGGTGCCTCCAGTCAGAGAATGTCGGCTGGCGGCCCCCAGGGGGAGGGCCTTCTCTGTGGGCGCCCCGGCTCTGTGGAATCAACTGCCGGTTGAGCTCCGGATGGCACCGGATCTCCGCTCCTTCCGGCGCGGGTTAAAGACCCATTTGTTTGAACAGGCTGGCCTGGCCTGATGGGGAATTACTTAGGGTTTTAATATTTGTATATATTTTTATTGTTTTTTACTTTGGGCAATAATTTAATTCTTTTTTAACTTTTGTACTTTTGTAGTTTTATGATATGCCCTGTTCACCGCCCTGAGTCCCTCGGGAGAAGGGCGGTATAAAAATTTAATAACACCTAAACCTAAACCTAATGGCATTCCCATGAGAATTTTGTTGGCTGTCGTTGGAAACAACAAAACTCAGTTTGTTGATAGTAAATATATCCTCCATTATGAAGAAACCTCACAACAAAGATGGATAGCTCTTAAGCTGCTGAAAATCAAAATGATTAGGTCAACATCGGATAAGCAGCATGGGGAGATGAAATTTAACTATCTTTACCTCGAACCATGAAGAAAAAGGAGGAAAGCCATAGAACTAACAAAAGAGCCTATGGCAGAGTCTATTAAGGCTAGGGGAAAAAATATTTTGAACGGTTATGCTGGTAAATATATCATTGAGGCTTTTAAGAAGAGATTGGGCATCCACTTGTCTGAAATGGTATGGCGTCTCCTGCTTGAGCAGGGGGTTGGACTAGAAGACCTCCAATCTGGGTCCTCATTTTACTGGCCGTGGAAGGATGGAAGGCTGAGTCAACCTTGAGCCAGTCAGGATCGAACTGCTGGCACTCAGCAGAATTAGCCTGCAATGCTGTTTTCTAACCACTGTGCCCCCACTATTCTGTAATGATGTCTGCAGATAAGAGGAAACTGAATGTTGATGCCTGAGCAGGGGGTTGGACTAGATGACCTCCAAGGTTCCTTCCAACTTTATATATTATTATTATTATTATTGATGGTGGTTGAAGCAGAAGACAATGGTGGTAACAGACGTAACATCAGCCACATCAGGAAGGAGTAGAAGCTGGAGAACTACCAGGGACTGAAGGAGGAATTGGAGACAATGTGGAAAGTAAAGGCTGAAGTGTCCCCGTGGTGGTAGGAGAATTCAGGGCTATTGCTCCTACTTTTGGAGAGTGGCTCAACAATTTCAGTAGCAGCAATATAGAACAATATCAGAGTTCTCCATCTAGAAGAGTGCTGTGCTAGGAACAGTTAAGATATTGTTCAGGACCCTCAAATTTCCAGGCCTCCAGTAGAGGATGCAAGACTGAAGAATATTTATTTATAAATAAAATATAACCAAGCTCACATGATATACAAACACCTGATATACAAACATCCGAGTTAATACGTTGATGGAAAATTATCTGAAGTACTGGCATTATATAGTGCTGCCTCTTTTAACACAAATTTTAACTAATTAGGCTTTGCACAGGAAATCAAATGCAATTGCACAAAGACTCAATTTTCCATACAGCTGAGGATCTGACCTTTCAAGAGTTGGGAAAGAAAATTATTGTTAATTAACATGATTAATCATTTCCTGTTATTTCCAGTTAATTAGGGTTGGGGGGGTTAATAAAAAAAATAGCCAGATGGATTGATGGATGGGTGGGGAATGGTGGGGGGAAAACAAAATGACTACGGTGATGTCACTGGCATTTCAGACCCACTACAGTACACTAAGCCATGGATTGCTGAATAAATCACAATTGGCTGCATTCAGACAACCTAGAATTCTTTAAACCATGATTCCAAACTGCAGTGGTTGAGTTCACACAACACACTGAATCCAAGGCAAACATTTTGAAGCAAGCTAAAGACTTTTTGCTGCTGCAAAGGCCCTGAATAAAAGGAGATCAATCCCATACATCTTCAGTTGGTCATACTGCATTAAATTTGGCCTCTTCCTCTTCCTCACTGGATTGCTCTGTATTGTCTTCAGCCCTTCTATTCACAGACAGTCATTTTCCTATTCCGCATTCAGCCTCTCTTTTTTACTTTAATTTCTCTCCATTTGTTAAGTCTTTGAAGCGGCTGGCTCAACGCAAATCAGCTTCCCAGTTAGAAAACCATTTAACAACTGATATGTTTCAACATCTCAGAAGAGCTTTTTCTAGAGCTGGTTTCAAACAACGACAGATTCCTTGGGAAGACATAGGAGATCTGTGGAGTTGTATTTGAAGAAAGACTGTGCATTTGTGCAGCACCAGCCTTTGAAGATCTTGGACACATTCTTGTTGACTGCAAACTGTACTCTGCAGAAAGGGCTGCTTATTTAGGTCCTTATTTAAAAATTTCCAGGCCTCCAGTAGAGGATGGTATGGAGTCTCCTCTTCTATTACTTTCTGCAGGGAATAAATCTTTGTATTACTAGTATAAACACACTCTTTATTTCAAAGGCCATTTCAAAGAAAACAGAATATTTAGATCAGATTGGAGTTAACTGTAGAACTGATGACTGTTACGATGAACATTGCCTGTTTTCTTTATGTCTATTTGTCTACTTGTATTAGTTTTTGATGTGGCCAAATGACTAAATCAATAAAGTTTGTGTTCCTTGCTGTGCATGCCATTTTCCTCTGATGTCACAGGCAATCCTATTTAATCAAGGTAGCTGAATGCTTAAGATCATTTTACCTCTTGTATCTGATAATTTTTTCAATGGATTGATAAAGTAGTAGAATCTTTGTTTACAAGACTAAAACCACCCAAAAAGGAAGTGGGGGCTTTTAATAGGAATCCTGTCCTGAATATTTAAAATGCTTGGACAGAATCTTAGTTGGAAAGGATTCTTCGACGGCATCAAAGTCAACTCCCGGCTCATGCAGAAATCCAACTTAAAACACTTTGGACAAACAGCTTTTCACCCTCTGCTTGATTATGTCCAATGATTAAGAATGATAAATTGGTTCCAATGAAATCTGAACGGTCAGTTTCCAACATACAGCACTGCAGCCAAAGAGACAATTTAAATAAAATAGTAGAATAAAACTTACTTCTCTTGCAAAATCTTTCTGTTGAGAAGCTAATGATAAAAATAAAAGCGTTGCTCTTAACGTTCAGCTTTACCTCTGGCCTCACACCAGTGGGCCTGTCACTGGAATTAAATAGAGACTGTTAAAGCTGATTGCTCCAAGGAGAGCACAGCACTTTGAGATAAAATATCCTAATAAAAACAGAATCTCCTTTAAATTTTATTTCTCATGAACTTGCCAAATAAAGCCGATCCAAGGTTAAGGAGAGGGAGAGAGGCCTGGGGGAGCAAAAAAAAAAAGGTGACCTTAATTTTGAATGATCTGTTTTCAGAGATAATGCTGAAGATAGCAAAAAAAAATTGAGGAAAAAAATTAAAAAATGGAAAAAACCCAGCACTGAATTACACACAAAATCCAACTTGTGATATTGAAGGCAATAGAGAAAGTCAGAATATCCAGTGAGCTGCAGAATGTTCACCATCACTGACATCTAGTGGACAAAATCATAACCCCCCCCACACACACACACCTGTTTTGGGGGACAGATTAGTCTGACCAATACTGCAATATCCCCATTTTTAATTCTGCTTACTTCCATTTATGGGCATATCTTGCTAAATATATCATCTCAAGCAAATTATGCATTACTCAACATCAGTTAAATTAAAGAGACACTGCTATTATTGATACATGGATATATGTTATTTTCTCCTTCCAGGGAACTACTAAGGATTAAGAGCTCATTAGGAGAGGGAAATAACGTTAAATCTGCAGCACAAAAATGATTGAATATATAAGGCTTCGAACCAGTGAAATATTAGAAACTCAATCAATGCTCTCTGACAGCACACAATCATTCTAACTGCGTCAAAACAGAGGGATAGAATCAAGATCACGTGAAGTACTAATACCACTTTACAATGCCTTGGTAAGGCCACACCTGGAATACTGCATCCAGTTTTGGTCACCACGATGTAAAAAAGATGTTGAGACTCTAGAAAGAGTACAGAGAAGAGCAACAAAGATGACTGGGGGACTGGAGGCTAAAACATATAGGGAACGGTTGCTGGAATTGGTATGTGTAGTTTAACGAAGAGAAGGGTGAGGGATGACACGATAGCAGTGTTCCAATATCTCAGGGGCTGCCACAAAGAAGAGGGAGTCAAGCTATTCTCCAAATCACCCGAAAGCAGGACAAGAAGCAACGGATGGAAACTAGTCAAGGAGAGAAGCAACCTAGAACTAAGGAGAAACTTCCTGACAGTTAGAACAACTAACCAGTGGAGCAACCTGCCTCCAGAAGTGGTGAATGCTCCAACACTGGAAGTTTTTAAGAAGAGACTGGCCAGCCATTAGTCTGAAATGGTATAGGGTTTCCTGCCTGAGCAGGGAGTTGGACTAGATGACCTCCAAGGTCCCTTCCAACTACTTCTCCTTCTTCTCCTCCTTCTCCTTCTCCTTCTCCCTTCTCCTCCTCCTCCTCCTCCTCCTCCTCCTCCTCCTCCTCCTCCTCCTCCTCCTCCTCCTCCTCCTCCTCCTCCTCCTCCTCCTCCTTCTTCTTCTTCTTCTTCTTCTTCTTCTTCTTCTTCTTCTTCTTCTTCTTCTTCTTCTTCTTCTTCTTCTCCTTCTCCTTCTCCTTCTCCTTCTCCTTCTCCTTCTCCTTCACCTTCACCTTCTCCTTCTTGTAGCTGTTTTATTTATTATTTATTTATTTATTTATTTGATTTTTATACCGCCCTTCTCCCGAAGGACTCAGGGCGGTGTACAGGGCAATAAATATCAAAAATACAAGATACAAAAGTTAAAAAACATTAAATAATTGTGCCCGATGCAATAAATTAGTTAAAATCAATGTTAAAACCCCAAACCCATCAGACCAGGCCGGCTTGTTCAAATAAATAAGTTTTTAGATCACGTCGGAAGGAGCGAAGGTCGGGAGCCATCCGGAGCTCAACCGGCAAGCGGTTCCAAAGGTCTGGCGCGCCCACAGAGAACGCCCTCCCCCTGAGGGTCACCAGTTGACATTCTCTGACCGGTGGCACCCTGAGGAGGCCCTCTCTGTGGGAGCGCACTGGACGGAGGGAAGTTGACGCCGGCAGCAGGTGCTCCCATAGGTAATCCCGTAGGTTTTAAGAATATCAGGGTCTCCACTCCTTCTAGGACAGGGGTATTCAAACTTGGCCCTTTTATAACTTGTGGACTTCAAGGCTGGCTGAGGAATTCTGGACGTTGAAGTCCACAAGTCATAAAACAGCCAAGTTTGAAGATCCCTTTTCTAGGTAGTGCCTGCTATTCCATAAGTCTCCACTACACCATCCCAGGACATTAGCAATCAGTCTTACTTGGCCTTCCCAGTCACTAAAAAGATGTGTTTGTTTATATGAACTTTTTATATAGCCATCCATCTCACAACTGTGAATAAAACAGATGGGTTCTGTTCTTTCAGGGTTTGACAGGGAGGTGAGTCATGGAGAGTCTTGCTTTTTTTAAAAAAAAGAGGGGGGGGGGAAACCACGCTCTTTCTCACCAGCTCTTTTCCTTGGAGGTCTAGAAAAGCAAATGAGGCGAAAGAAGGGATTATTTTCCTTAGTTTTCTGGATTGAATCAATTTAAGCCTGCACTCGATTGCCTCAGTTCGGAGCTAAATCTAGCCCTCAATTAGCCATTTTCTGTTGTTCCTGCAGTTTACTAGCTCCTCACTTAATGATCACTTAATAATTATGCGAGTTGGGGGAACAGAACTACAGACTGTATGTAGTAAGTATTTAGCTGAAATCTGCTTCTCGGCTGTTTTCAACCCTGAATGCTCCCAAGGGCTAGATAGTCCTGGCTGTGCACAAGTTAGGTATAATCTTTACAACAGCCTTGCAAGACAAAATTTGAGGCCTTCAGGTACCTAGATTATTTTAGGGAATTGCTCTTAATTAACAACAGCCAACAAGGTCATTGGCACTGCAGGTTGATGATGTTCAACAACATCTAGCAACTTTCTCGTGGCTGGTGTAATTGTTTCTTTTATAACAGGCAGAGAAACTTAAGAAGGACTCGCCATAATGGATCAAGAAGTTGGTGGCAGGAAGTTTGTGCCTTCAAAGCTGCAAGGTTCTGTTAATGTAGCCTTGCAATAAAGTAAAATGTGTTCCTCTAGTGCAGGGGTGAGGAACCATGGCCGTTTTATGACTTGTAGATTTCAACTCCCAGAAATCCTTAGCCATGGCTGACTCAGGAGTTCTGGGAGTTGAAGTCCACAAGTCATAAAAGGGCCATGGCTCCCCAACCTTGCTCTAGTATGTTGCCTGTCTAGTTTCCTGAGAGGGCAGAAATCTAAGATTTTTACTTGCCTAAGTGAAATGTGGAAAGTCACCAAAGCCATCACACCTAAATTTTTAACTTGCAGTTCACCACTCTCTCAGTATATTAGAATGAGATGGAACTCTCCATTGATTTATGTTCAGCATAAACACACCTGACACCTTCAGTAGAAAAACCTTACTGTTTTTATACATAACTCACAACATGCCTAAAACCCCTTCCTCCTCCTATTTTCCCCACAGCAACAATAACCCTGGCAGGTGATTTGGGCTGAGAGAGAGGGACTGGCCCAAAGTTGCCCAACTGGCTTTTCATGGCTAAGGCAGGACTTGAACTCACAATCTCCTGGTGCCTTCACCGCTAAACCAAACTGACGGATGCTTGACAAAAGGGTGAGGGGGTGGGGGGTGGGGGAAAGCTGTAACAAAGATGCTTGATAAAAGAATAGAAGGAAGCCGTGGATAGACTTGTCCCATTAAATATATATATTTGCGTGATTTGCATTTTATAATTGTTTCTGCAAAGGATGGCATGAGCTGAATGCAGCACAGCTGTCTCTTTTAAGGTCCCCTATCGCCACCACACACACATCCCCGCGGAGTGGCAGAATGTTAAATAGCTTCAGTCCCATCAGGCAGGAAAAGATAGGAATGTGTTCTTTTGATCATGTCTTCAATTACAACCCTTGAATAGGAATCACCCCCCCTTCCTTCCAGTGGCGTAGCGTGGGGGGTGCAGGGGGGCCCGGCCGCACCGGGCGCAACATCTGGGGGGGCGCACTCGCACTCGCAGCTCTCTGCCCCTGCCTGGCTCACTCACTCTCTCTCACTGCAGTGCTGGCTGTGCGAATCCGATCCGAGCCGCCGGGTCGCCGCCCACTGTGGAGGGGGGGGGTGCCAGGCGTGCGGTGCAGTGCTTGCCTTGCCCCGGGTGCTGACAACCCACGCTATGCCACTGCTCCCTTCCCCCCCCAAATTTGGCTTTTTCAATCTGCCCAAGAAGCAAGCCATGGGGTGGGTTGATTCTTTGGTTCTTGAGTTCTTTCTTGTGGCCAAGGTATAGGACAGAGTCCCAGTGTTCACCCTAGCTCCTATCTCTTCTAAACAAGTCAGGGTGTGTGTGTGTGGGGGGGGGGAAATGATGGGACACGACTCCCAATTATTAAATCTACTGAGATTTCTAAACACTGGGCTATTACAGAGTGAACAAAGATACTTGAAGGTTTTCTTGATTTCAATTAAGATTATTATCTCCTCTGAGGAACAGGCTGTAGCTGCTGGGAAATCTCTTTAACTAATCTGTTTTGAGATGATAGCGGTTAAATAGTAAATTGTAGGCCCGCTTCTTTATATCTGAGCTCTAGCTGGTCTCTGTCTCTCTTCCCTTTCTCTCCAGTCCTGCCTTGTTTTTGTGAGTGTGTTTGTTTTGCAGAAATGGCACAGGATGTTGCATGAACTCAATAAATAAACAGTTTTCTGTTGCTTTTGTTAAAATGATCAAACCAAGTCTCTCTCTCTCTCTCTCTCTCTCTCTCTCTCTCTCTCTCTCTCTCTCTCTCTCTCTCTCTCTCTCTATCTATCTATCTATCTATCTATCTATCTATCATACATCTGGAATATGTCCCACACCTACCTACCTACCTACCTACCTACCTATCATCTCTCTCTAATTTATCATCTAATTTCTCTATCATCTGTCTGTCTGTCTAATATTCAAGTGGCTATTGGATTGAATTTTAATCTCTTTGTTTTGCAAAACTCTTACACACATGGCCCCAGGGTTGTTTGCAAACAGTAATGCCAGATTTTTCCACAGAAATTCCAATGGACAGTTTTGGCAACTCTATCAGGTCATTGTTTATACTCTGTGTGAGTGATTTTACTACAGCCACTAATGAGATGAACTACAATTTCATCCTTAACTTTTACATAACCATCATTTGGCACTGTCGGAAATAAGATCAGTTTTGGCCTGGATGGTATGAGTTTGCTCTTGAGCTGCATGCTTGTTCCCTTAATTTCTTTTTAAGGGATTCCAGATTTCAGTCACCACCAGGTTAGACTTTAATTTGTTTTTTGTTTTTTTTTTTCATTTTCTTTAATATCAAGCATATGGTTTCTTTTTCCAGGCATTACTTTTTGCATTACTCCCTTCTAATATTCTGATTTTAGTATTTGGCATTTTGAGAAGCCTTTTTTTTTACAAACATTCATAAATAAATTTTATTTTTCTGATTATGTGTTTCAGATTATGTGCTTCTCCATAGTTTGTACTACTTGCAATAGTCTTCTATCACTTCTGCTTCTGTAAAAAAAAGACACAGTTATTATACTAGGATTATTTTTAAATATTGCTAGGTTCATACCTTGCCTTTTCTCATGAGCTGAAGGTAGTTGTCTGTGCTGCTAAAGAGACCAGACCAGGAAATCAACCACATAAGACTAAAGGAAGGAAGGCAAGAAACCAGGAGACTATGAGTTCCAATCCTGTCTTAAGTACGAAGTCTGATGGATGATCTTGGCCAGTCACTCTCCCTCTCTCAGCCCTAGGAAGAAGGCAATGGCAAGCCACTTTTGAAAAACCTTGCCAAGAAAACTTGCCAAGTATTTATCCAGGAAATCTCCAAGAATTAAGACTGACTTGAAGGTACACACATATAAATAATTAGATTTTTATTCCCTGTTCTTCATTGTATCTATTATTACTGAAGTATCTTATCTAGTCAAACAGTTGCTTTGAGAGCATTGAGGTCTGGGGAAAGACTTATTGCAACCACTGATATCCCAATCATAGTCTAGTGCCTTAACTAGTATAGTGATTCAGAATCAAGCAAGATCTGGTTCTCGACAACTCAAGGAAGCAATAAAGAGAAGATATGTAGCTCGGGGTTGAACACTGGAGCCCTTTGTGCTCTCTGAGCTTGGTTGTTGCCTTGAGGACATTTCGTTATCGAACTAGGTAGCATTACCCATCATGATGTTACCTAGTTGGGTAATGAAACGTCTGCAAGCTAACAACCAAACTCAAAGAGCACCAAGGACTACACAATTCATTGAACCTTCAGCACCTTAGACAGCATTCAAAAAGTCTTCAGTGAACTAATAAGCTCAGCAGAGGGCTGTTGATCCAGCCTAGGTTTATACACACTTATTGCCTTAAGAGGGTCTGTTGTTGCAGCATCTCCAATTTTGTGAATGCTGGGGTTTAAAAAGTTCTAGCTTTTTTTTTTCCTCTTAGGTTCACAGTAAAATTTGAATTTTCATATGAAAAATTTGAAAAGCTCATCCTTAGAGTCGCAGTCCAAAGTTAATTAGTTGCACAGCCTCACCAGGCCTATAAGATTAGGTAGAAATATAAGTGGGACACCCCATAGTTTCTTCAAGTATTGCTAAGTCACTGACCCAGGAGAGACCTCATTTTTCTAATAGGTTATTATGTCTCTCCAGATCCTTGTTTTCTGTTTGTGAAGAAAATGGACAGTTTCGATAAGTTCTTAATAAAACACGTAGGCAACGAAAAAACCAAGGAATTAATCTGTAACTACCTCTGCAAGATTGCTGGGCATCTTTGGCTAAAATTAATGGTCTCCATGAATTACTAGCTTCAGTTTTCTTTCTTTAGAGTATCCTTTTCCCACTTTCTCCCTAAAATAATTCTGAAACTGCTCTGTGTTGTAATGAAACTGCTTACTAGTCACTCTAGACGCGGTGGCTCAGTGGGTTAGGACACTGAACTTGTCGATCAGAAGGTCAGCAGTTTGGCAGGTCAAATTCCGAGTGCCGCGTAACAGAGTGAGCGACTGTTACTCGTCCCAGCTTCTGCCAACCTAGCAGTTCGAAAGCACGTAAAAATGCAAGTAGAAAAATAGGGACCACTCCGGTGGGAAGGTAAACAGCGTTCCGTGCGCCTTTGGCATCTAGTCATGCCGGCCACATGACCACGGAGATGTCCTCGGACAAGCGCTGGCTCTCCGGCTTTGAAACGGAGATGAGCACCGGCCCCTAGAGTTCGAAACAACTAGCATGCATGTGCGGGGGAACCTTTACCTTTACCTTACTAGAATCAGACTGCTTGTCACCTTCATGTGGAAAGACCTGGGTCTAGCTGGCCAAAGCCCTATGGGACTCTACAGCACCTCTACCGGTGGTCCTCAACTTACGACCACAATGGAGACCAAAATTTCTGTTGCTAAATGAAACAGCCATTAAGTGAGTTTTGCTCCATTTGACCACCTTCCTTGCTACAACTGTTAAGTGAATCACTGCAGTTGTTAAGTTAGTGACCCGGTTAAACCTTTTGTCATAAGTTGAGGACTATCTGTGCTGTCTTTGCCGATTAATGTAGAGTCAGAATGTGACATTCTTTGATTCCTTCCTTCGGATCTTGACATAATCCACCCATCCATTTTGTACCCATAAGCCTCTGCTACATGTCCCACTTCCCACAAGTCGACTTCTCGAAAGGTTTCAAAGGGGCTTTTGACCCAGAGGTGTTCTGGATTTTTTACTTTGTGATGAGGAGAGCAAACTGAAATCTAATATCTGAGTTTCAAGACTTATCCTTCTCTGACGTAGGTATTTCTTCTGCAAGAAAGCAGTCCTCATGGCAAAGTCTTGAAAGTACGGTTAGTCCTCAATTTATGACAGTTCTTTTAGTGACCATTTGAAGTTACTGACCTTGATCACAAGATCAAAATTCAGACACTTGGCAGCTGACTCATATTTATGATGGTTGCAGTATCCTGGGGTCACGTGATCGAATTTTGCGACCTTCTAACAAAGCCAGATTCACTTAACAAGCGTGTTACTAACTCAACTGCAGTAATTCACTCTGGAAAGAAAGATTGTAAAGTGGGGCAAAACTCACGTAACCCCTTTCTCACTTAGCAACAGAAATACTGGACTAAATTGTGCCCATAAGTCAAGGACTACCTATAACTAACTGCGTTCACTGATCAATGCATCCTTAAAGCAGATACCTGATACTTCTACAACCTGGACACTTTTTCCCCCCCTTCAGCACCAGCAAATTAAAATCATATCATAAATCAAGCTACCAATTGCAAGCCCAATGTACTACACAATGCACTGCTCATAATAATAGTATAATATAAGTTGTCGTAAGTCTTTTTTATGTGGATGCAATATATATAATTTGAGTCAATCAATAATTTTATGTTGCGTAAAAAATAATGTATTCTTATTCCCTTTGCTAAAAGAGATTTGTAATACATGTTATAATCTTTTAATATATTTGTTTAAAGATTAAATAATTCTCATCGCTGTTGTTATTGCTGCCTTATCTTTTGTCTGCTTTGTTTGCTTGTGTCTTGGATATTGAATAAAATGTTGTTGAATAATTTTCAGGGGTTGCCCTACAAAGAATAGATAGAGTCTATCTGAAGTCTAACAGTCACAATAGTATGCATTCTGCTTGTTTAAAATTTAAAACATTCCTCAATAGATCCTATGGTGACAATTAAAATGAGTAAAGTTGATTTTATTAATAATTGTTTTTATCGTTATTTAAAAGAGGAATCTGCAGATAAACATAGAAAATCATTATATCAGTTGGCAAACCAACCAACCAAGTTTCCAGAATAAATAATCTAAATTCAACCTTGGGTTGCTTTCCTCACTTTGGTTATGACACCATGTCAAATGAAAAAACAAAGAAATCCGAGGAATGTTCAGAAATATGGGGCAAATTCCTCTATTGTGTGAATGGGTGTGTTGTTTTCTCAGCCTAAGGGTTTGCCCCAATATCTAAGGGGTTGCCACCAAAAAGAGGGGGTCAAGCTATTCTCCAAAGCACCTGAAGGCAGAACCAGAAGCAATGGATGGAAACTAACCAAGGAGAGAAGCAACCTAGAACTAAAGATCTATGGAGATTCTCAGTCATCCAGGTCATGGTTGTCCCCAAGGCGCCTTTTCAAAAGCAACTGGACTTTGTTTTTCTTTGAAGACATTCCACTTCTCATCCAAGAACTGAAGAAGCTTCTTCGATGACAAGCAGAACCTTTTCAATGAAAAACAATGTCCAGCTGCCTTTTGAAAAAGCACCTTTGGGACAATCGGAGAAATTTCCTGACAGAACAATTAATCAGTGGAACGGCTTGCCTTCTGAAGTTGGGGTGCTCCATCACTCAAGATTTTTAAGAAGAGATTGGACAACTATTTGTCTGAAATGGTATAAGGTCTCTTGCTTGAGCAGAGGGCTGGACTGGAAGTCCTCCAAGGTCCCTTCCAACTCTTATTATTCTGTTATTCTGTATCCAGTATGGCCAATTTGGACTGGCTGCATATGTCCAGAATTGAAGGCAGGATTTTTATGAGCCCTGTCTGAAAATATTAAGAGATTAAAACCTACATCTTAGTCATGCAAAGAAACTGAACCACCAATTAGCCATGGCAGTTGCATATATTTTTTTAAATAATATTCACCTTGAATAGAACCCCAGAATATGCCTAAACCAGGGTCATCAAACTTGGCCCTTTTATGACTTGTGGACTTCAACTCCCAGAATTCCTCAGCCAGCGGCCCACAAGTTATAAAAGGGCCACATTTGAAGACCCCTGGCCTAAATCATATTCCTTATGTTTAACTGAATTGTCCATACGCACACTATGAAAAAATGGCTTTCGAATTCTACCCACTGAACATATTTAATAAATAGGGAATTAGATTGGCCAAGTCATACCAGAGATGAATACCATCTCCAGCAAATAGGTCTACATGGTTTAATACACAGTTTTATTAAATGCATGAAAGATTGGTAAATGGAATTCTTGTCTCACCAAACTGTATTAGCCCCATCCAAACCTAACATTTGTTTTCTTGAGATGAGGCAATGTTTATGAAATCTCCAAGATGTCTTGGACTAAAAGTGGCCACTGTTGATTTGATCGAGTTTTTAATACTACATTTTGTAATTTACAAGCCCCATTTCTTTGCTTAATACACACACATGTGAAAAAAAGGGGGGAAAAACCTTCACAAGACGGATAGAAGACTCTGTAGTAGCTGTTAAGTCTCCAGTAGACTTGAAAACAGGGAAAGGAAATCTATATAATATTTAATAAATCTCACCCAACGTTTGTTTAAATCTATTTAACCTCTGCTTCAAAATGAAAAAAGAGCCTTTGTTTTGTTTTGTTTCTCTCTCTCTCTCTCTCTCTCTCTCTCTGAAAGTTCTTTGACAGGATGCCTAAAACCTGGGAAGACTTATCAGATGCTGTAAAAACTGATTAAACTGTCATGAGAGCTTTTGTATTTCATTTGCCTTCATTGCTGATTAATAACACATTTTTGCATAAATAGCTGCTTTTGACACTATCTATAGCGTGGAATTGCTTTTTCAAGTTGCTGTTAATTCATCTGTTTGACCATTCAGTGCCAGAGCTGATCTGATTGTGGATATATTCCAGCTATTCCTTCTACTCCCCACCTCCCATTTAAATTTTGTAAATTTTTGCTATAATAAAATATATACATATATAAACATATAGGGAACGGTTTCTGGAATTGGGTATGTGTAGTTTAATGAAGAGAAGGACTAGGGGTGACATGATAGCAGTGTTCCAAGATCTCAGGGGCTGCCACAAAGAAGAGTCAGTCAAGCTATTCTCCAAAGCACTTGAAAGCTGGACAAGAAGCAACGGATGGAAACTAGTCAAGGAGAGAAGCAACCTAGAACTAAGGAGAAACTTCCTGACAGTTAGAACAATTAACCAGTGGAACCACCTGCCTCCAGAAGCGGTGAATGCTCCAACACTGGAAGTTTTTAAGAAGAGACTGGCCAGCCATTTGTCTGAAATGGTATAGGGTTCCCTGCTTGAGCAGGGGGTTGGACTAAAAGACCTCCATGTCCCTTCCAACTCTATTATTATTATTATTATTATTATTATTATTTCCTCAAAGTTAAATAATGCTTAAAAAACTTATTGATGACCATTTTTCACACTTATGACCATTGCAGCATCCCCAGGGTCATGTGATTTACATTCAAACGCTTGACAACTAATTCCTATTTATGATGGTTGCAGTGCCCTTGGGTCATGTGATCACCTTGTGTGACAAGCAAAGTCAATGGGGAAGCCAGATTCCTTAACTATTGTGTTACTAACTTAACAACTGTAGCCATTCACTTAACAATGGTGGCAAGAAAGGCTGAAAAATGGGGCAAACTCATTTAATAACTGTTTCACTTAGCAACAGAAATTTTGGGTGCCATGTTGACTGTAAGTCAAGGGATACCTATAATAATTTTTTTTAAAAAAAATAATGAATCAAGAATCAATTTATCATTATTTATTGTATGTGTTTTTACAATTTTTTTAATTTCCTTTACTGCATCAGTTTTTAAAAAAAAAATAATGATAAGGTGAATGTAGATAAACACAACCATTTAGAAATCAAAGGGCTAAGTATTTCAATTAATACTGAAACCTTGCAAACTCACCATACTACTATAACTCTGCCTTTTAAATAATACAAAAATTTTGACATAGATGTTCTTTTTGCACACAACTTTTTAAAATATATACCCAGGGAAGGAATAATCTTTTTTCAAAGCATAGTTTTTACAGCACATTACAATACAGTCCATTGCCTGCTCTCTACATGCGCTGCTAGTCAAATTCATTTTGTCAATCCAAACAATTAACGCTCACTGAAATCTGTAGCAAATTTATTTTACCCCATTCTATAGGTGAAACATCTCAATATGAAGATGATTGTGTTGAATTTCTCTTGACATGTACATGTCTTAATTGTTCTCAGCAATCATATAGGCATATAGTAGGATAAAACCTCCTTCAAGTCAAGCTCATCCCATAATGACATAATGGATATGTTCATAGAGAAGTGGTCCTCAACCTTTAAATACCTTTTGTGGCCATGGACCATGGCTACATAACCCCAAGACTTAACTCAAGACTGAAATCAGTGGTTCTCACCCTTTTCTTCAGCACAGACCCCCTTTAAATACCTTTTGTGGCCACGGACCATGGCCACAGATCACCAAGTCTTAACCCAACATTCAAATCACAATATTTCTTCAAGCCTTCATAGACCCCCTGTGGTGACATCACAGCCTCTCCAGAGTCCATGGGCCACAGGTTGAGAGCCACTGCCATAGAGTATTCTTGGCCACAAGGTAGATGATGCATCCCATTTCATTCTTCTATGGCGCTTCCTCAAGTTCTCACTTTAGTGTATCAACTTTGGATTTTTATTCAAATGTTTACCATGTGAGCTGTGAGATCAGCTAAGCAAGAGCCCCTAGATCAGGGGTCCCCAACCCCTGGTCCATGGACCGGTACCGGGCCACGGCATGCCAGCAACCAGTTTGCACAAACAAGCAAAGCCACATCCGTGGGATGCAGGCAGCATACAAAACTACACACTGTCCAGTCCACGGAAAAACCTTTCTCTACGGAACTGGTCCCTGGTGCCCAAAAGGTTGGGGACCTCTGCCCTAGAGTATCTGTGATAGATGACCACACATTCTATTATCGCATGTGCCCTACAATATAGTCCATCTAACCTCAAAGACCTGATTTTTTTTAAAAAATGTATCTAATAAATTGGTTACCCTCTCCTTAAAAAAAAACTCCTAAACTGAACCTCACTGTCCTTCCACTGTAGCATGTGAACTAGGTTTAATGGTGCAACCATGGTTTAACATATATATGTATTTCTTTCGTTCCAGTTTGTCAGAGCCTGCCCTACAGAGCGACGGCGAGGGTATGACTTGGAAGCCTGCCAACTCCCGGTAATATTGGTCATTTGCAATTAAAAAGCTGGAAATGTGCACATTTCCTCCAATTTTTTTTTTCAGGATACTTTTCATTCATTTAGCTTCAACATCGTTTGGAGGTGATTTGTCCAAGAAAACAAAGCAAAACAAACAAAAATCAATTTCCTCAGGCTTTTGAAACTAATCCTGACTGAAATTCTAGAAGAAGCCAATTGTAGAACACAGAAAGCATGCAGAAAGCATGTTATCTGATCCTATTAGTGCACAATAAGTAACTCCAATAAAAGAGACTATATATAGCTCTGTTTGGCTGTTTGGTTGCAGACATTTCAATCCCCGATTAAGTAACACCATCAGTGTGAGCGAGTGAGTGTGGGATTAAGTTCTTCCTACTGAGTTTTGAGGAAGATGCTAAACATTCAAATTAGGAAGAGGAGGAACCTAGGAGAATCTAGCTACTTTTTTGCCTGACTTTAAAATAATGCTGGCAGAGTGGAAGCTCCACACACAGACTTAGAAAGAAGTCTGTCTTAAATATAAAGTGATTCCAGTTTACTTCTGTAAAATCGCGTGGTCTCACAAATGAAGGACGCTCAGCTTGGTGTGCAGTGAGTCTTTATTGTAGTCGGGATCCGCGCTGTTACAAAGGGGTTACCTGGCGTACCTTTATACCTGCCCAGGTGAATGCCAACCAATAGATTCAAACCTGGGCTTCCCGCCAGTGCAGGTAGCCAATAGATTTAAACCCTGGCTTCCCGCCAGGACCGGCTATAGCCCGGGGCTGTCAAACTTGTTTAAACCAGGCTTTCCTGCCAAATGCGGTTATAGCCTGGAGCTGTCCAGCCCCGCGCCTCCTGCTGTGCTTACAGCCTGTGTATGCTGGGACTGCATACACTACAACTTCATAAGGGATCCAATTCATAGAGTAACTCAGAGGTCATTTCCACCTTGCTTTGAAGAACCATAGCTGAAGAAAGAGATTAAATTGAGCATCCATTAGAAAGCCTAGTTAGGAAGAAGAATATCATGTATCTCCTCTGGTCAATGTTAACCCCAAGGAATTTCTTCATGTCCACCATGGGAGCTACTGTAAATGTGTCATGGAATCTTCTTCCTTCTCAGAAGTAACTTAGAACAGCATGTTCTCAGACTGTATCCTTCCCAACAACTTCTCCAAAAATCACATTCCAACTGGAAACTTGAAAAATATTTTGGTTTGTGCAGATTTACTGGCCAGTTCTGTGGTGGCCTGAGTCTATCCCCAGAAGGTCTTCAAGGAAACCCAAAGTGACCCAACACTCAGTACAAAGGCACTCCCTCCATAAGGCTCTTCTCAGTCAGGCCAACAATCACAAAACATGACTGCCAACCATTGTAAAGATATTTCAAATGCATTTGACTTTGCTATATTTTCATAATTAATAATACAGTTGTAATAATAAAAAATCTGTATTTCAAATCCCAGTATATTACATTAATGTCAAATTCTACGATTTCAAATCCTTTCCATTTTCAAAGTAGTTCTTAAAAAAAAAAAGATGAAGAAGGAGAGAGGGGAGGGCAGTGGATAAATGTTGAAAGCAAGCTCAATTATTGAAAGTATTTGGCTGGTAGGATAAAGATACCAGCACACAAATAGGATTAGCTTGTGTGCAATTTACACAGGGTTCATAAGCTTAGCAGCTGCGCTCTCATGATCAAGATTTCTTTGCTTATATCTTCAACCACAAGGAAGTCATGCTCTTTTTCCTATATATTCTAGCTCATGCTGCTTCTCTGCTTACTGCTTTGGGAGTAACATTTTTCTAAATGTCTATCTCTATGCTAAGGATTTAGGTAACCTGGGTAAATAAGGTCTTCCATGGTCCCTGTCATCTAGAATGGGGTGATTGTAGAATTCTAGATGCCACAAAGAAAAAGAAAGATGGCCTATCACCAAAATCACCCCTGCCATCATCTTATCACTAAATGAGAAGAAGAGAGGCCACTAAATGAGAAGAAGAGAGGCTGAGGTTTTAGGAGAAGTATAGGGGGGAAAAACCAGTTTTCAATGCTGGAAATTATTTTGTTTGACAAGTCACAAAATAGATTGACTCTAAGCTATTTTCTGATGTCCTTAGAAAATAGCTCGGTTGTCAAGTTTGGATCCAGGTTGATGTAGAAGAGTTCAGACATCATAACAGCAAAGTTCTCCTAATTAAACTAAGCGTATTTTACAGTAGGTGACTCTCAACAGTGATAAGATCAGAACCATGCAAGTGAAAGTTAGAAGTTTGAAGAAGCAGGATAAGAAGACTATAAAGGTAAAGGTAAAGGTTCCCCCGCACATGTGTGCTAGTCGTTTCCGACTCTAGGGGCCGGTGCTCATCTCCGTTTCATAGCCGAAGAGCCAGCGCTTGTCCGAGGACATCTCCGTGGTCATGTGGCCGGCATGACTAGACGCCAAAGGCGCACGGAACGCTGTTACCTTCCCACCGTAGTGGTCCCTATTTTTCTACTTGCATTTTTACGTGCTTTCGAACTGCTAGGTTGGCAGAAGCTGGGACGAGTAACAGGCGCTCACTCTGCTACGCGGCACTCGGGATTCGACCCGCCAAACTGCCGACCTTCCGATCGACAAGCTCAGCGTCCTAACCCACTGAGCCACCGCGTCCCCTAGAAGACTATAGTGAGGTTTGAAATTTCATCCTGGAGAAGATTCCTGAGAATATTGTGGACAGCCAAGTAAACAAACCAATGAACCGTTGAACAAATCAACCTAGCATTCTCACTCGAGGTATAAATGGCTAAGCCCAACTTTCCGACACTTTATGAAAAAACGTACCTTTACAGAAAAGTCTGTAATGCTGGGAAAGGTGGAAGGAAGTAGAGTGATACTTTGGTATTCCAACTGCTTTGAAACTCATTTAATTTGGTACTCAATGCCGGCATCAAGCTCCCTTCATCCTGTGCGCTCCCACAGGGAGGGTCTTCTCAGGGTACCACCGGTTAAAGATTGCCGGCGGACAATACCCAGGGGGAGGGCCTTCTCTGTGGGTGCGCCTGCCCTTTGGAATCAGCTGCCTGTAGAACTTAGGACTGCCCCTGACCTTCGTTCATTCTGCCGGGACCTGAAGACCTGGCTCTTTGAGCTCTCTGGCCTGGTCTGAGCATATTAATTGGGATTTTAACTGTTTTTTAACTGGGGTTTTATTGCAAGGTTTATATAATTCTTTTTAATTGATTTTAAATTTCGTAATTGTTGTATCTGTTTTTTTTAAAAACCTTGTGAACCGCCCTGAGTCCTATGGGAGAAGGGCGGTATATAAATTAATTAAATAAATAAATAAATAAATAAATAAATAAATAAATAGATAGATAGATAGATAAATAGATAAATAGATAAATAAATAAATAAATAAATTTTGACATGATTTTAAGTTTCGTAATTGTTGTATCTGTTTTTTAAAAACCTTGTGAACCGCCCTGAGTCCTACGGGAGAAGGGCGGTATATAAATTAATTAATTAATTAATTAATTAATTAATTAATTAAATAAATAAATAAATAAATAAATAAATAAATAAATAAATAAGTAAATAAGTAAATAAGTAAATAAATTTTGACATGATTTTTTTTTGTCCCAGTACATACCATTTGTCTGGTACTCAACACCCAAGCTAGAACTTGTCAGTGTCGGCTGCCTTGTGACTCACTACATTATTCGTAAATTTGTTTGCTACTCATTGTTTTTGGTACTCATTGTACCTCCTGGAACCAATTAACAATGAGCACTGAACTGCCACTGTTAAAGAAGAGGCAGCAAGGTGGATGAACCTGGTTACAGTTGTAATGGATGTATGGCTGGAAGACTTGAAAGATCATGTTAGTGATGGATTGTCACGGGGGAAAAAAATCAACCTTTATGGTTGCTAGAGTCAAAAATGACTTGATGGGATGCAATCAATCGGTCAACAGTGGGGTGTCAGAAAGAAAGCTTACACCTTTTTGCTCTCAAATCCACATTTGCTTCATATTTTACATGGCATAAGATCCATTCCCAAAGTTTTCAGCAGGAATTCTCAATGCCCCCACAGAGCTGCAGCAATCCTGTTTTCCACATAATAAGCATGAAGTTTTCAGATGTTCTACTAATCCTCCATCTGCCAGATTTCAGAAGATTTAAAAGAAAAACCAGGTGCTGTTTTCATAGGGAAAAATAAAAGGAACTGCAAATGTATAGTCTGAAACCTCTCCTTTCTCTCTTCTACCTTGGTCATGATGTCTTTTTTTTAAAGACCAAAACTGTTACAATTGTCAGTAGGGAGGAAGTCTCTGATTCCCTCAAATAATCAAATCATCATTGAGAGAAAGAAAACAAGGTTTGGGGAAAGTTAATTGAACTACCTGAATATTAGTTGTTTTATATCAAATCATGCCTTCACTATAGCTTAAATAATCAAATCCTGACCTAATTACTCTGGACACCCATTCCAAAACCCATAATAATCCTAAAAATTTGTTTATTCTATTGTGCAAATACATACTTTGATTGTCTGGCCCTGCTCATCCTGATAACCATTTTGTGACAGCACTTATAAAAAGACTTCCATAATTTCAGATATGCCCACAGTCCTAAATTGAGAAAGTAGAATATAAATAAGTGTTTAGAAAAATAAAAATAAAATAAAAAGTGGAACATCAGTGAGCAAGTCAGCAGGGTAATTGCTTTGGAGAAGTTGAATGGAATATCTCACAAGAACAGAAATCATTGAATAGAGCAGAATAATAATAGAATAACAGAGTTGGAAGGGACCTTGGAGGTCTTCTAGTCCAACCCCTTACTCAAGCAAGAGACCCTACACCATTCCAAAACAAATGGTTATTCATTCTCTTATTACAAACCTCCAGTGATGGAGCACCCACAACTTCTGGATGTAAGTCATTCTACTAATTAATTGTTCTAACTGTCCAGAAATTTCTCCTTTGTTCCAGGCTGGATCTCTCCTAGATAAGCTTCTAAAATCTGTATGTGATTAGGATGAATAAAGTGTCACCCTCCAGAATTAAAACTCAACTATCCTAGCCCAAGGTCTATACCTTAACTGGACAAATTTGCTTACCTGCTGAATCCCAAATCTTCCTAACCCATTAACTGAAAGCTCAGAATGAAAAGAAGAGGGTCAGGGGAAAACTGGTCAAAGAGATATCTGCAATTATGGACTTATGTTTTCCTTGTAATGCCTTCCCCAAAGAGTCAGTGAGTTGTTGTTGCTGTTGGGTTTTTTCTGAAAGGCAGAGATTGTGGTCTCTGTCTCTCCCTCTTTCTCCTCTGCCAGTACATTTCTGCTATTGAATGAAGATCTTTATCATGAGTAATTACAAATGGGCCAGGTAATTCTCCACGTCATGGTACATTGAGCTCATCTGTGTGAAACTGAGACATCCTTCATTTTCCTCCCTTTATCATAGATGTTGTTAAAACACCTTCACAGCACACAGTGAATAATTCAGATGTGTTTATTACAACCTCTGACAGAGGACCAGCGATAGCAAAGGTAGAAATGTAATATCATTTATCTTCCCATGGCATCTTTCATATATGATATCGTTCTGAACATCAGTGGGAAGGTCAAAATCACTTCAGGCAGGTTTTTTTCCCCACAGATGAAACCCCCAGGTATACGTAGCCTATGGCTTTCGTTATCCCTAGAAAGTTGAGGACAGAGTAATAGGTTAAGCTATCTCTATCTAGCTGGAAGAAATTTAAAAAGTGTCCTTTTTAAATATTCTGGACCCTCCCATTCCCAAGGGCATGAACAGAACAGCTAGTTATTAGTTGATCTGAAAGAACAAGAGGAACAGTCCTAGCATTCCAACACATGTTGACACAAACCTATATGACTTTTCTTGAATATATATGTCCCAGAATAATGTTGCAGGGTCCAAACTGGCTCAGTTACCGAGACCAGAGGTTTAGTGTTCTGAGTTTTGGACTCATGCTGCAGCCCATCCTCAAGGAACTTCTCTCTAGCAGGAAGAAGATGGGCTCCAGCATGAGGCCAAAAGCTCAGAAGACTAAACCTCTGGTCTCGGTGACCGACCCAGATTGGATCCTGAAATATATGAGTTTGGATTGCTGGGAAATACGGTAAATAGGAGTCCCATGTGTATACAAGCTTCATGCTTGTTTGTCATAAACACACTTATCTAGGGCAGATCTACAGCCTGAATGAAGCTTCACAGTTCTTTGGAACCTATATATATATAGGTTTATGGCAGTGCTAGAAGTCAGCCTGCTGGAATCCTACCAGTTCCCTGAGGAGGCTACCCAGAGATAACAGATCTATATCGTTCCTTCATTCCTAGCAGTGTCGTGCAGTATATTTACCTGTAATCAGAAGAAGCTACCTGTTGTAGAACAGGTCTCATATTCTTTCACCACAAGGAATCTCCAGACTAGGTATGTCTATGGAGATTCTCAGTCATACAGGTCATGGTTGTCCCAAAGGTGCTTTTTCCAAAAGGAAATTGGACTTTCTTGGAAAGTCCAATTGAACTGGACTGGGCTGGAAAGTTCAGTTGCCTTCTGGGGAAAAAAAGCACCTTTGGGACATCCAGACTAGGTAGATTACATGTAATGGGTTTCTAACACTCCATCTTACTCTATTTTATAAACAGTAATACTTTTTGGAACCCAACAAACAGCTTTATTTACTGAACCACATCCTTCCTTCCAAGGGCCAATGGGACAGCTTACGCTTTTATCCTAGAAAGACTTTCCCAGCCACTGGAAGAATAAGAAATTGTGCAATTCCATCTGGGGAGAAATCTTTTGATTGATTATTCCCAGGGTGGGGTTAATTTGCAGCAGGGATTCTCAGTTGCTTAGAAACCTGTTTGCGATCATAAATGTATTAATGCCTTCCTCCTGTTTGCTCTTCTGAACTTTTGCAAAACTAGTTTGCCTGTCATCTGTCTTAATTGACAAGTTCCTACCAAAAATAAATGTATGAGCACAGTAAAGGTCAGAGGCCACTTCTATGCCTTCTTGATGTACCTCTTCATTCACCACCCCACAGACTTGCTGCTTCAGTTTTATTCTACTCCTTCAGCCACATGCTCCAAGAGAGAAAGTCTCTTCAAAGCTGGCAAGAAAACTTTCGCCATACCTCTAGATCCTTCAGACAGCCAATAGGTACCTTTGCTAGACTGAGCTTCATATAGAGATGAATTACTCTGAACTTACTGTTCTGAGAAGATCTCTCTCATTCTTTCTAAAGGTCTCACCAAGCATTGACATAATGCTTTCCTCACCCAACAAATCCATGGCAGGGTAAACAATAGATCAAAATCCAGTTCAAGCTTGTTGTGTCCACTTCCCTTTTGAAAACATACAATGTGAACTAGACTCTTGGCCTTTCCCTCAATACAAAAATGTCTGCTAGAGAAGCAAACTCTATTTTGCACCACTTTCTAGAGATATCATATGAATCGTGCAACATTATCTAGTCACGGGAGGCAAACTCCACTTCCATCCACCCTTCCCTTGCTTAAAAACCTTGGGTCTTTGCTCAGGGGGTGAATAAGAAGCCCACAGAATATGCATAGAAGGCAAAATGAAAGAAATAGGCCATTTTCCCACTTGCTATCCCAACTGCAAATCTGGGCGATTTAGAATGCATTTCGCAACCAACTACCTGTTTTGTGTGGGAATTAACTCTTTGTTAGGGAATAGTTGATCAATTTTGGGAATACAGACAAAACAAGCACAAACATAAACACATCCATAGATTAAATCAACTCATCAAACATTCTCTTCCCCCACCCCACCCCAAAATGCAATGATCTACCAACCTGGACTCTACCATAGTCTGAGTGACACAATCAAGAATCGTTCACTGTTGCCTGTCATTCCTAGCATGCAAGCTTGCAAAAATTAGCATACATTCTGAAAGAGTACATGGAAACCATGATGAGTACTGAGATTTTTAAAAGCTGTATTCAGATAAAATATTGATTAGAAAAAGTACTACAGAGCAAAACTTGTATTACATAGGTAGTCTGGTTCGTTGCACTGGAAAATATATACATTATGGGAAAAGGTTCCCAAGCTACAGGCTACCAATTGTAAATACAGATAGCATTTTTAAAAGGAAATTTGCCGAGAAATTCACTGGGATAGCATTGGAGTCTTTCTCGTCCAACTCCAAGGCAAGAGACTGTATACCATCCCAGTCAAATGGTAGTCCAGTTTATATTTACAGTAAATACCTCCATTAATGGAGTACCCACAACTTTTGGAGGCAAGTTGTTCCACTGGTTAATTGTTCTGTCAGGAAATTTCTCCTGATTTCTAGGCTGGATCTCTCTTTAATGATCTTCCACCTATTACAGAAGCTTTTATCAGCATGGAAGAGAATCTTCACCTTCTGATATTTAGAATATTAAGCCCACACTGTCTAATATTTCTGGTGAAATGCTACAGTGGGGCAAGCAAATAATTCCAGTTCCTTGGGTGCCCCCCCCAACCAACCCAGACTTTTGAAGCAATTACCAGAACTTTGAAGCAATTTCAAAGATCATTTATTATGTCTTCCCATGACTCTGTGCAAACTAGTCTAGTTGTTTTCTTGATGCAGCAGAAAAGTAGTTTATTGCTTATAATGACTAAATCCTGTTCTTCCCAGGAAGCAAGCACCGGTAATAAGGTTTGTTCCAGAGTCTCAGCATATGTTTTGAAAGCAAAGAGATCTGACTTGCTCTTTCATTAAAGATGAGGCGTACGTTTTCTATTCACATGAGGAGGAAAGGAAGGGGACAACTCTGTGGTTGCTTCTTTTATAAATAGGATTAATTAATGGTTCAGGGCGTCCCTAGCAGCTTATAGGAGTTTTAAAATAAAACATTAAATTGAGGGACTCAGCAGGAGATTATGCCGACAAACACGGAAAAAAATCAAAGCGAGCAAGAGAGAATTGGTCTCAGCCCATTCATTGACAATTAAAGCTGCCTAGACATCAGATGAGTTTCTGGGGGAAAAAAAAATAATCTCACTGCATACACTAATCTATTGAGTGCTGCTGATGTGAACTCCATCGATTAAAGAAAAGCCCTTGATTGTGTTGATCGCGTCAAGCTGTGGAATGTGTTCGGAAAAATGGGAATCCCACAACATCTCATTATCTTCATGAGAAACGTATGCCCATGACTAGAAGCCGCAGTCATGGTGAATGAAAGGGCTGGTTGCAGGCTGCCAAAGGAAGGAGACAAGTCTGTATATTCTTCCCTTATTTATTCAATCTTTAGGCAGCATATGTATTCAGGAAAACAGGATTGGAAGATGATGAGAGTGATTTTAAAACTGGAGGACAATGATCAGTCACTTGCGCTGTGATGACGACACCAGCCAGCCAGTCAAAAAGGCAAAAGATCAGCTAAAACCTCCATGAAAAAAAAATGTTTTAGCCTCCAGTCCCTGATCATCTTTGTTGCTCTTCTCTGCACTTTTTATAGAATCTCAACATCTTTTTTTATAGTGTAGGGACCAAAACTTGTTGCAATATTCTAGGTGTGGTCTTACTAAGGCTTTATAAAGGTAAAGGTAAAGGTTCCCCCGCACATGCGTGCTAGTCGTTTCCGACTCTAGGGGCCGGTGCTCATCTCCGTTTCAAAGCCGAAGAGCCAGCGCTTGTCCGAGGACGTCTCCGTGGTCATGTGGCCGGCATGACTAGACGCCAAAGGCGCACGGAACGCTGTTACCTTCCCACCGGAGTGGTCCCTATTTTTCTACTTGCATTTTTAGGTGCTTTCGAACTGCTAGGTTGGCAGAAGCTGGGACAAGTAACAGGCGCTCACTCTGCTACGCAGCACTCGGGATTCGACCCGCCAAACTGCCGACCTTCTGATCGACAAGCTCAATAGAGTGGTGTTATTACCTCACGTGGTCAGAGAATATGTGTAGCTCAGAGCTGAACTGTGCGGCCCTTGGTGCTCTCTGAGCTTGCTGGTTTTCTTGCAGATATTTCATTACCAAACTAGGTAACGTCTTCAGAGCACTGCTGTCTAGCCTAGCCTAGAAATTGGTCACCTATCCAACTGTTTAGCTTTCAAATCCAGAATACGTTAGCAGCCATTGTGACCAGTTGAAATGCAGCACTACTTTTGATATTCTTTACCTTTGTCCTAATGGCTAATCTTATTATATTTTTATAATAATTATTAAGATCATGTGAAATGTTAACACCACTTTACAATGCCTTGCTAAGGCCACACTTGGAATACGGCATCCAGTTTTGGTCACCACAATGCAAAAAATATGTTGAGACTTTAGAAAGACTGCAGAGAAGAGCAACCAAGATGATCAGGGGACTGGAGGCTAAAACATATAAGGAACGGTTGCTGAAATTGGGTATGTGTAGTTTAATGAAGAGAAGGGTGAGGGGTGACACGATAGCAGTGTTCCAGTATCTCAGGGGCTACCACAAAGAAGAGGGAGTCAAGCTATTCTCCAAAGCACCTGAAGGCAGGACAAGAAGCAACGGATGGAAACTAATCAAGGAGAGAAGCAACCTAGAACTAAGGAGAAACTTCCCCACAATTAGAACAATTAATCAGTGGAACAACCCGCCTCCAGAAGCTGTGAATGCTCCAACACTGGACGTTTTTGAGAAGAGAATGGACAGCCATTTGCCTGAAATGGTATAAGGTTTCCTGCCTGAGCAGGGGTTGGACTAGATGACCTCCAAGGTCCCTTCCAACCTTATTATTTTTATAAATATATTTAATAATCATAGCATTATTAAAAATATGGCATCAAAGGCATAGCTTACCTTTCTGTTCTTTTCTGAACAAACTTCCAGCAAAGCATCAGGCTACAGCTACCCATCGTTTCACCTTTCTAAGAATGCCTATGGGAAATTTTCATTTAGATTTATATGGAACTCTGAAGCTTCAATTCTGAAGGGATTT